>NC_133377.1:28130303-28192612 GCF_049309525.1 Garra rufa
ATTTGAATTCTGCTGAAGGCATTTTCAGAATATTTGTGCTACCCAAATAATGACTAAAAGTAAGTCTTCGAGAACGGGCCAGGTGGCGCATTAGACCAGGCGCTCATCTCCTGTTTCCACAATTGCATTTACAACATAATTACCTATACAAACTTGTGTAACCAAGTACTTCTGCGCAAAAGGCTGCACGACGTGCGCGTTGCCGTTAAATACACAGACGCGCATGGGCATGGATTTCTGCGTGCATAGTCTTCCATTAAATTGCGTTGCTTTTAGAAGCGTCAATTCAGTTGTTGCATATAGTTTAATGTCTTTATTTCGGGATTATCAAAGTAAATTATAAATCAAATTTGAGATTTTACTGGGGCACAGCAGATTTTCACTGGGGCACGTGCCCCAGTAAAAAGGGTCTAGCAACGCACGCACCTGCCCTGAAGCGGCTTCATAACTGCATCCATGTTTGCACGTCTCATTTGATGTGGTAATTTCACAGAAGTTGAAGTCTCGTTCTTGCATCCTACAGTGCAATTCGACTAGGTATACGTCATCCGCGCTAAAATATCAAGGTGAAAGTTATCATAGCTTACGTAGTTTAGATCCAGCTCCCAACCCAACTTTGAGAATAGATTAACGGCGATATTTTTTTTATCGCCCGATAAGTCTCACGATAACGGCCCACCACTAATATAAATATATTATTTATTTTATTTATTTATTATTTATTTTTAATATTGAAGTTTAGTTGCAAAAGTGGTCATGAACTATAAACGAATAGTTGACTCAATTTTTTTATTATTATTATTTAAAGATATAATCTTTTACTCGCCCTCATGCTGTTTAAAACAGAACATTTTTAAGATAAACATTATTGAACCCCATTGACATTTACTGACATACATTTTTAAAAACATTTTGACGAACAGTTATTGTAAAAGTATTATTTTAGTACAATTTATATGCTATTATAATAAGGTAACTCATAACAATAAGATTTATGGTGACACTTTAGAATAGGGAACACTTATTCACTATTAACTACGACTTTTCCCTTAATTAATTCCTAATCTTCTGCTTATTAATAGTTAGTAAGGTAGTTGTTAAGTTTAGGTATTTAGTAGGATTAGGGATGTAGAATAAGTCATAATACAGTATGTGCTTAATTAGTACTAATAAATGGCTAATATTCTAGTAATATGCATGCTAATAAGCAACTAATTAAGAGATCATAAAATAAAGTGTACCAGGTTCACTAGTTAACTACATTAGCTAACATGAACTAAGAATGAACAACAGTTCTAAAGCATTTATTAATCTTATTTAACGTTCATTTCAGCATTTACTAATGCATTATTAAAATCACAAGTTGTGTTTGTTAACGTTACTTAATGCACTTTGAACTAACATGAACAAATAATGAACAACTATATTTTTATTAACTAAAATTAACAAAGATGAATCAATAATGTAGTAAATGTTATTTCATGTTAGTTAATACTTTAACCAATGTTAAGAAATGACACCTTACTGTAAAGTGTTACCACAGTTTTTAATCATTTTAATAGTTTTAGTTGAATGTGAATGTGAGTAAATAATGACAGAATTTTCACTTTTGTGTAATTTTCATTTTTGGATGTAGGAAAACTATAAACATGAGTGGCCATGTGTTTGTATATTTATCTATTTATGTATCAACTTTGTCTCCTCATGATATGACCCCTGATATGAACACTGCAAGCACTACGGTTGCCCCGGATTTACAGTAGTTGCAGAATCCTTAGTTACCAACCTTCAGTGTGTGTATCTATTATTCTTGGGTCTTTTGTCTCTTCAGCCTTTGGCAGTGTCTGAGCTCTCGCTCTGCTTTCCCGTCAGCTCCTCTGTAATCCCATGGATGAGTGGAACCGCTGGAACAGAGGGAGCCGTGTAGCATGGAAGCAACACTGGTTTGCAAATTGTCACACAGACAGACTAATCCCGCCTTGCTGACAAATTGGACTTTTGTGTGACCAATGTTCTGTCTTTGTGAGGTGCGTATGTGAGAGAAAAAGTATAGATTTGTGTAAGTTATTTAATTAGTCACCATAAGCAGCAACAGCTTTTAATCCAAATGAGGTATTTGTGGAAAAACAATTGAGCATAATTTTTGTGATGTGTCATGAAATCTTACATCAAGGCAACATGAAGTGGCTTTCGCATCCAAACTTCTTGATGCTAAGGACTTTTTAAGTCCTAAATATAATTTAGTTATAATTTAGCATAGACATATTTTTTTATAGAAACTGTTAAATTCAGATTTGTGTGTCAATTGTCAATGAAATACAATACAGAAAGATACAGTTGGTGTCAAAAGTTTACATACACATTGCAAAATCTGCAAAATGTTACTTATTTTACCAAAATAAGAGGGATCATATAAAACGCATGTTATTTTTTATGTAGTACTGACCTGAATAAGATATTTCACATAAAAGACGTTTACATATCATAAATAATAGTTGAATTAATAAAAACGACCCTGTTCAAAAGTGCACATACACTTGAATCTTAACATTGTGTTGTTATCTGAATGATCCACAGCTGTTTTTTTTTTTGTTTTTTTTTGGAGTGATAGTTGTTCATGTGTCAGATTCTGCAAGGTGTATGTAAACTTTTGACTTCAACTGCATTTGTTTGAATTTTTACAATACATATCATTCCAAAGTGACAAAACTTACACAGCCATCCAGTAAGATATTTTCAGCTGTTTTCAACATTGATAACAATAAGAAATGTTTCTTATATGTAGCACCAATATCACCAATAATTTCTAAAGGATCATGTGAGATTAAATAC
The DNA here is from genome assembly GCF_049309525.1 of Garra rufa. NCBI lineage: Eukaryota > Metazoa > Chordata > Actinopteri > Cypriniformes > Cyprinidae > Garra > Garra rufa. The sequence goes on from NC_133377.1 coordinate 28,133,136, forward strand.
TGGAGTAATGGTGCTAAAAATTCAGCTTTGCATCACAGGAATAAATTACATTTTAAAATATATTCAAATAGAAAAAAGTTATTTTAAATTATAATAATATTTTAGAATATTACAGTATTTACTATATTTTTGATCAAACAAATACAGCCTTGGTGAGCAGACGATAGTTAAAAACAAACAAAAAAAAAAACCTTTACAAAAAATCGTATCATACTGTTTTTATAAGTTGACATGCCTAAATACTAAAATTTGTCAAATATAAAATTAAAAATACCTCAGGAACCCAGTTTGAAAACACCTGCTCTGTCATTTTTACATTTCCAGTCTGATTCAACAGTAAATGCTCAAAAAAAAAATGGAGATAAACATTAAATGAGGCAGTTTTGATATTTCTTCCCAGTGCTGAATTGAGTCATGGTGCTGTATCTTTGATATGCCTATGCTTTTTATCACTGCAGGTTTTACAGTCACTGTGCACTGCTTGTGAAGACGTATGTTCTACAAGGTAATTCTTCATGTAGAATCATATGCCATATTCTGAATGCTGCGCCTACGGCTCAATTCAGATCAGACATATGTCTACATATACAAAATCTAATACTATATATAACAATTCAGTAGAGTCATTTTAAAGCCATTTTATTTTATTCAGCCTCTCTTCCTTTCTTTCCTCATTCTAAACCCCTAAATATCCCTCTTCTTTTCCTATACTTTCACCAGTGTTTTTTTTTTTTAAGTTTTCTTCAAGAGGATAATGCCACGAAGCTGTTCCATTTCTGTCATCTGTGGACATGGATCAGTGGCTTTGTGTTTTCCCCTCACCGCAAAGATGAATAAACAACATGAAAAAGAGATGTGGAAGATGACAGACACGAGAGAATCTCACACTCGTCCAGATCCGAGCCCAAATGTAAGGCATGTCATTAGTCACGGGTTTTACAACCTCAATATGCGTGTCTGTTTTCAAATCTGTCATACATTTACATGTTTTTATTATGATCTAAGGGACGGTTTTCTTTATATTTCTGCTCGACTGTAAATTGACATCTCTGTCAGTGTGTCAATTTACTATGCTTGGTGTCGACATCGATTCAAGCCTGTGGATTTCAGCCACAGGATGTTTGAGGATTTGTGTGTATCTGTGTAAATGTGTGTACTGATCTTAAACCTGAGGAGTCTGTTGAGGATTGAAGGGGGGTACAGTTAGCATCTCCCAAAGACAAATAAGGAGACGCGGCTAATTAGTTTAATACAAGCTAATTCACAGAGGAGGTTCTGCGAGTTTTCAAACTGATCCCTGGTTCAGACTGTGCAAATGATCACTGATACAGTAAATTCCTTACTGAATTCAGATGTACTCCAAACTAAGCTCATTTTAGGTAGCTGTAATCTAACAAGAAGATAATGAACTGATAAAATGTCATGCTGGCAGTAATTGAAAAGCACTTTACGTGTCTGTACAGGTAATGTATGTCACACCCACGCAAGGACGTCAGCCATTGTGGTAATCAGTCCTCAATCTACTGGTGTCACGTCCTTTATTATTGTTCGTTGTGCGTAATGTATTAAAGTCATCAGTTAGTTCGGGATATCTTAAAGGGATATTGCACCCCAAAATAATCTTCATATTATTTAAAACCTAAATCTTAAACCTTGCTTTTTTCTGTGGAACACTAAAAATATTTTGAAGAATGTTTCTACTATTTGTCCAAACAATGGAAATCAATGGGGTCCAAAAAACTATAAAAAACAAAACAAAAAAACAACAACAACAACACTAAAGCATGATTTCAAAATATCTTCTTTTGTGTTCCACAGAAAGTCAGTCATACAGGTTTGGAACAACATTTTATTTTCGAGTGAGCGATTCATTAAATATTTAATATTTATCCATTTAATATTTAAATTGAAAATTGAACCATGGTTTCAGTTTAGAAAATGTTTGAGATTTGTGTTTGTCTGCGTGAACTTATCTGGGTGCTTTTAAATTTTTTTTAAAAGTTTTGACTTAATTTAAAAATAATTATAATATGCTGATTTGGTGCTCAAGAAAAAGAAATATTGTTATTAACAATGGTGAAAACATTTGCGCTGCATAAAATCAAATATGAATATCTAAATGTAGTTTAAAATAACAGCATTTATTAAAATACAATAATACAAAACTTTTGCAACTTTACTCAATGCAATCCTTGCTAAATATATATATATATATATATATTATTTTTTTTTTTTTTTTTTTTTTTTTTCCCTTGCAATTTTGCTCAGAATTGCAAGATATAAGCTCACAATTCTGACTTTTTCTTAAAATTGCGAGATACAAACTCACAATTCAGATTTTTTTTTCTCAGAATTTTGAGATATAAACTCACATTTGCAAGTTATGGAAGTCAGAATTGGGATATATAGTCGAAATTCTGACTTTATCTCAGAATTTGCAATTGTGAGAAATAAACTCAATTTTCAGACAGTTTATATCACAATTGTGACTTTATTTCTCCCAATTGTGAGTTTATATCTCGCAATTATGAGAAAAAATTCTGAATTGTGAGTTTGTATCATGAAATTCCAAAAAAGTCTGAATTGTGAGATTTAAAAAAAAAATTATTCAGTGGTGAAAACGGGCTTGCGGTGGGTAGATTATTACAATTCAAAGCAAAACTGATCAAATTATCATTGTTTTAGACAAACTATTTTTAACCTATAAAAATCTTGCAACTTGTGCTTTGTTTACACTGCGCACAAATCTGATTTGGTTTTCAAAATGAATCTTTACTGGCTGTCTAAGTTGCAAATGATGCAATTTCTGTTTGTACAGACAGCATGGGCTGCATCAGGTGTATCTACAGTAGTAATGATGTAACATCTGCACGATGCCAAGAGACTTTCTCATACAGTACAACAAGTGAGAGTAGCTGCCAGTGTGGAAAGAGAGGAATGAAAACAGGAATATTTGCCTCTGCTCATGTCCTTCATGACATCTTGCTGTGGTGCATGAGACGGCATAAGCGAGGCATTTTACGTATTCATGCATAAACCTTGTCCAATGCCACTGACAATCATTCACCTAATAGTGTCACATATTTTTGGCATACGAGGAAAGAGTGAGAGAAAATTAGCATATTCAGATACAGCACATGAAAATGTTGCACATTTTGTTATAATGTTACATACACATTATGACCGAATGAAGAACTAAACTCATACTAAGACACAATTCTTTCTTTCTTTCTTTCTTTCTTTCTTTCTTTCTTTCTTTCTTTCTTTCTTTCTTTCTTTCTTTCTTTCTTGTTCATAAGCACTGTTTTTCGAAGTTTGGGGTCAGTACTATTTTTTTCTTAAAGAAATTAGTTCAGCAAAGATGCATTAAACTGATCAAAAGTGACAGTAAACACTTTCATAATATAATAAAAGATTTCTATTTAAGTAAATGGTGTTTTTTCATTGAAGTATCCTGAAAAAAATTCTCACAGTTTCTACAAAAATACCAAGCAGCACACTGAAAATAATGTTTCTTGAGCACCAAATTACATATTTGAATAATTTTTCATATGACACTGAAACTAAGACTGATGTTACCATTACAAATAAAACAGAAACATTTTTAGTTTTTTTTTTATTGTGAATTTAAAATAATATTAAATAATATTTAGCAATTGTGAGAAAAAAGTCACAATTATCTTTTTTTAATTTTTTATTCCATAGTTGGAGTATATAAACTATAAACTCACGATTTTGACTTTTTTCGTAGAATTGTGTGATATAAACTGGCAATTGATTTCTAAAGTCAGAATTGCGATATATAAACTCACGATTCTGCCTTTTTTTGTAGAATTGCGTGGTACAAACTCACAATTCCACCTTTTTTTAGAATTGTGTGAAATAAACTGGAAATTGCGAATTATAGTCAGAATTGCGTGATATAAACTCTCAATTGCAATTTATAAAGTCAGAATTGTGAGATATAAACTCACGATTCTGACTTTTTCACAGAATTGTGAGACAAACTCACAATTATGAGTTTTTTTTCTCAGAATTGCATGATATAAATTGGCAATTGATGTCTTAAGTCAGAATTGCAACATATAATGCCCTTCAGTTTGAATAGACAGGCGCTTGTAAACCTGTCTATGCTGTTTATGACCAATTTACACTCTGTACCAATGTTTTCAGTGCTGGACTGGAAGTCAGTTTACCCTGTGGGCACTGAGCTTTTTTTCCATCTCCAGCCAGACGTCCAAAACAAAGATGTGATCCAGCTGCCCCTTTCCTCAGGCTCTGGATTGTCTGCTCTGAAACTCCTGAACTCACAAGTGCTGTGGAAAAGCTCGCAAACAAAGCGGGAACATTTTTCTGGGTGCTGATGTATTTTTATAAGGTCTTCACCAGTGCTTCAGTTGTCATGGAGACATTTTTGTCTTAACTGTGTAGTGAATTCATCATTTCGTAGTGGTATCAGTGGGGAAAATGGCATCTATTTTGCTTTGTGTCTATTGAATCTTCTTGCCATCATCTCAGATAGGTAACAAAAGCTTGAGAACAGCTGGCTATTAGTTAAATGTCACATTTGTTTACCCCAGGAAAGCAAGAATAACCTACAACAATTGTAAAAAAAGAAATGAGTTCTTGTATTTTGAAGCATAATGGCTTAACCTTCGCAGTTATCTTCGCAGAATGTAAGTGGGCAGTGGCTTACTGTAAGCTGTTAAGACTGCGTCTTTTTCGATTTCCCATTGCGATTGCAAAGAGTCCAAGGGAACAGAGGAAAATAACAAATTTAGAGGGAAAGGTACAAGGAAAGTTTGGAGATATCCCACCGGGATTTTTCTGTGGGGCTGGTAATACTCTCCACGCAATGTGCCGCCGACCACATGGTGAGCGAGAGAGAACGAGATGTAAAAAAAAAAAATAGCGGAGAAGCCATTGATTAAATGCTGCAAAGTGAAAGTAATTCTCTGAGCCCTGGGACCACACCACACTCTCTCCATTATTCATGGAGCTGTACTCTCTCGCTCTCTCTGCCTCTCCGCCGTGCTCTCACCTTGTCGATGAAAGATGATGAATGGTGAGCTTACCGCAGTAGCCTGAATTTGTTCTGCTTTTATTCAGCAAAAACAGGCCTAAACACACTCGCATACCAACACATACGCTGGTGTGCTGCAGGGCAGCCTTCACCTGATGTAATCATTATGTCTTGTATTCTACAACACTGTGTTTTACGAGTTTCTCGCTGTGCTGATATGAGGCCTGTTTACTGGTCTGTCATGAATACAGTCCTAATCAAGATCAGGGAGGTCTGTAATACTGTGAGAAAGCTATCTGTTTGCATTCTGAATAGTCTCAATTAGAAATCTGTAGCTATATTGGGTATTGCTTGATAATGGTGTTTTTTGTAATGTATTTGAATCAGAACTTTGCATGTTCTTTCTGTGTTATTGTGGGTTTTCGTTATTTTTATTTTTCAAATTTTTGTTGTCATATAGTACTATATTTTTAAAGTTAATCCTCCTTTAATTATAGTTAAACTTTTTAAAATTTTTCATATGCTACATTATATTAATGTTGTGTTCCCTGAAGGAATAGTTCACCCAAAAATGAAAATTGCACCATGATTTACTCATCCTCAAGTCATCCTAGGTGTATATGACTTTCTTCTTTCAGATAAATACAATCTGAGTTATATTTAAAAAAAAAATGTCTTGGCTCTTCCAAGCTTTATAATGGCAGTGAATGGCTGTTGAGATTTTGAAGCCCAAAAAAGTGTGTCCATCCATCATAAAAAGTGCTCCACATGGCTCTGGGGGTTAATTAAGTCTTTCTGAAGTGAAGCAATGTGTTTGTGTAAGAAAAATATCCATATTTAAAACCTAAATAAACTGTAATCTCTAGCTTCTGCTAACTGTGCTAAGTCCAATTCCATGCTGGCTGAGCTACAAAGCAAGCTTGTCCGGAAAGTGAAACATATGGAGTTGTAATCTTAATTTGTATGAAAACGATTACAAGTGCTCGCTTTCTACCGCCTCTAGTGGACATTTCTGTTGGTATCGTAAAAACCCACAGTTACATTTTCGTCAAGAGATTAGGTAGAAATATGGATATTTTTCTTAGTCAAACATATTGATTCCCTTCAGTAGGCCTTTATTGACACCCCCCCCCCCCCCCAGAGCTGTGTGGAGTACTTTTTATGATGCATGAACTCACTTTTTTGGGTTTCAAAATCTCAACAGCCATTCACTGCCATTATAAAGCTTGGAATAGCCAAGACATTTTTTTTTAAATATAACTCGGATTGTATTTATCCGAAAGAAGAAAGTCATATACACCTAGGATGGCTTGAGGATGAGTAAATCATGGTGTAATTTTCATTTTTGGGTGAACTATCCCTTTATGAACACAACATTGATATAATGTAGTGTATGAAAAATTACATTAATATTGAGAATTTTAAACTTGAACTGTAATTAAAGGAGGATTAAAGGATTAACTTTAAAAATATAAAAAGTACTCCACAGCTTCAGGGGGTCAATAAAGGCCTACCGAAGGGAATCAATATGTTTGACTAAGAAAAATGTCCACATTTCTACCTAGTCTCTTGACCAAAATGTAACTGTGGGAATGTTTTTACGATACCAACAGAAATGTACACTAGAAGCGGTAAAAAGTGAGCACTTGTAATTATGATTACAGTTCCATATGTTTCACTTTCTGGACAAGCTTGCTCGGTAGCTAGGCCAGCATGGAATTGGACTTAGCACAGTTAGCAGAAGCTAGAGATTATGGTTTATAAGTTTTAAATATGGATATTTTTCTTACACAAACACATTGCTTCAATTCAGTAGGCCTTTATTAACCCTCCAGAGCCATGTGGATCACTTTTTATGATGGATGGATACAATTTTTTGGGCTTCAAAATCTCAACAGCCATTCGCTGCCATTATAAAGCTTGGAAGAGGCAAGCCTTTTTTAATATAACACTGATTTTGTTTATCTGAAACAAGCAAGTCATATAAACCTAGGATGGCTTGAGAGTAAGTAAATTATTTTTGGGTGTACTATCACTTTAAATTAATTAAAAATATATTTTTAATCAATAGTGCCAGTATGCGCGATCTTATGGACATTTTTGTCCATTTCAGTTTTGTTTTTTGTTTTAAGTGTGTCTGTGTTAATGCCAACTGCATAAATCTTGGCTCAGGTGTGTATTTTTATAGAAATTTTAATTTCCCACCCTCATTTCCTTCAAAAAAATCTATTTTACCCTCCGTACAAAAAATACTCACACTCAGGACCTTAAGGACAAAAATGTCCACATTGAAACCCATTAAAACTGCCATTTTTTAACCCAGGGCCATTTGACTATAAAATGATGCAATATTTGCTAATAGGCATTCATTCCATCGACAAGGCTTCAAATTTTACATTTTTACCATTTTTTACTAGATTGTGCCATTTTTTCAAATTTGGCATATAAAAGAAATACTCACTTTTTTGTGTTTTCTGCTTATGCATATTATAGTCTATTATAGAGTCAATTGGAAAAATAATGCAGCTAAAATTGTGTGGGTATGTTGGTAAGGATGTCAGAGTGTGGTTTGCATGTGTTTACTGACTTTTTTGGGTGTAATTAGTTTGAAAGAAATTATATTGTACTGGCAATCAAAAATCCCACTCCATGTATATGAGTCACACCCTTGGTAGGGTCATAGGGCCATGTCAAAACTATGAATAAGGTCAAAGAAGGTTAATGAGCTTTGAGGATTTTTCTTCTTCACCCAAACACACATTTTAATCCTTGATTGCACTTTTTCATTTGTTATTGTTTTTGTACAGAGATAAAACGTGAGCTTGAATTTGATGTAGAAGTTCAGAAGCCCCTAAACACATTGTTTTTGTTTTCACCACAAGAAAATGCTGATTGTGTAGTCTGGTAGATTTTATACAAAGTTTGAGTGTTCACACAGCCCAGACAGGTGTTTGCAAAGTAAAACCTATACATATTTGGTGCTTGAGGGCTTGATCATTTCATTGCTTGCAAGATGAAGAGATGTTACTCAGCAGAGGAAGCTCTAGAGCTGGTGTTGCCCACTGACAGACAGCATTATGTAAAGAAACCAGCTTTTAAAGCATTACAATTCTGAAAATGAATGAATGTTTGATAATTATGAATAGAAGAGATGCTGATAAAAAACAACAGTCAGTGAAAGTGGAAAAAAATATTAATATATAACATTTCTATGACAGTTTTTTGACATGGCCTTTTTTGTCCATTATGGCCCTAAGTGTTAGTTTTTGTTGTTTTTTTAAATCTGACACTACATAAAAAATACAAATGCCTCACAATGAATGTTGTTGTTCTTCACTGACACACCCAAGAAGCTAATAAGCAAAGAAAAAAAAATTCTGCTTATCATTTAGTATATGGAAATTAACTACTATTTTTCATTTTTTCATAAAAAACACCTGTGACATTATGGCATTAAAGGGTTAAAATTCTGAAAACTAATGAATGTTTGGTATCTATGGATAGAACAGATGCTGGTTAAAAAATCGACATCAGTGAAAGTGGAAAAAAATATTAATAAATGATATTTTTATGGCAGTTTTTAGACGTGGACATTTTTGTCCATTTTGCACCTATGTGTAACTTTTTTTTTTTTGAACGCACAAGGGTTAAGATTTTTCTGTCCCAATTTAACTCCCACTCTTTTTTGTGCCTTGCCTGTTGCTGAAAAAAAATTATTATAATGCCACTGAACGTATACTTCAGGCATTTGTTAGCCTAATGGCTTTAGGCAATTGTGCATATATATGATCATAGCAATCACAGATCATATTGTAGACCACCCTTGCTCTACATTTCACATATACATACACACACACTGTGATTTTGAGTGGTATTGAGTGGATTTCTTCCATGCCAGTGGACGTAGGGTTAAGGTTAAAAGCTTAAAAGAGTCTGTTCAGCCCATGCAGAGAGCAGAGAATCACCATCACTGATTATCCTCTCTGAATATAATCACAGCAGTGAGCTCTTACAGGAGACATGAGGAAACATGCTCTGTCCTTGCACCACCTGGCTTATGAATTTACAGCTCTCATTAAGTAACAATTTTAAGCTTTTAATCAGAGCTGCGGTGTTTGGCTTAGTGGTTGAAGACTGGGTATGAAAAGCAAAAGAATGTAGGGTCAATAGATGAATGGCCACCCTTCATAAAGACACTATTTTACACTGGTGATTGTACGAATGTTAAAGAAATGCAATAATGAATTAAATGTGACTGCAATATCTTGGCGGTGCAACAATATACCAAACGGTCAGCTTAGAGTAAGCAACACATGATGGCCAACAGCTTTTTACAGTATATTTGTGAAAATGACCTTGCAAGTTGTCAAATAAACAATTTCCCTGTTATTATAACACTATGCCCTCTCAAAATTGCATGAACATGAAATCACACTCAAACATAGACATGAATGACATGTCTATGACACATGCTCACACATGCAGATCTCCCTCTGGATCTGCAAAGAAACTTGTTAGTACTGATCATTTTTTGTGGCACATAGCAATTATCTGACAGATGTCTGTTGAAGCGTCTGTGTAAGAGATTGAACAAACATGCTCATACATTTGAATGCTTTGCATTCATTGTTGCTTTTTTGCATGCTGTCCTTCACTGTTCTCTCTCTCTCTCTCTCTCTCTCTCTCTCTCTCTCTCTCTCTCTCTCTCTCTCTCTCTCTCTCTCTCTCTCTCTGTGTGTGTGTGTGTGTGTGTGTGTGTGTGTGTGTGTGTGTGTGTGTGTGTGTGTGTGTGTGTGTGTGTGTGTGTAATGTCTTAATGAGGCACTAATGAGTCTTGTGTACTGTAATCAGCCATGTAAAATCTGCTCATTTACAGAGGAGATTTACATCGCACTCCCAGAATAAAACATCCTGATGTAAATGGAAAGACAGATTGTGACAGGCAGATAGCTTGAGAGAGAGAAAATATGTTTATTATCTGTGTCTGTTATACTTTACAAGTCTATTTCCTTGGCCTTTCCTTTTTTACTTACAGTATGCTGGTTATTTGTTTGAATACAGTGCAGTCCAAAAGTCTGAGACTTTTTACTATTTAAGTCTATAAATGAAACATTATTTTTCTCCAGAAAATTGACTTCAATGGTGGTCCAAATTGCAGTTTCAGTGTAGCTTCAAAAGGGCTCTACGCAATACCAGCTGAGGAATAAGGGTCTCATCTAGCGAAACGATCTGTCATTTTCTTAGAAAAAAAAGATATACTTTAGAAACATAAATACTATTTACTAGTAAAAAAATAGATTCTACACATTTTTTTTTCAGTGTGTATTTGTATTTTTGTATGAATGTATAGTTCTAGTCCATTATTTGAATATTGTTTTGTTCAGGGCTGTGGAGTCATGTACACACAGTTAAAGTGGCGCACGCGGAAAAGCTGCTTCACATGAAAAAGCGATCGGTGGGGTCAGCCTCTCCCACGGTGGGCGGCTTGTCCACTGGAGCCCGAGCATTAATGATCTCCCTCTTACCTTCTTTAACGCCTATGAAGTGGCTCTCTGAAGATGAAGGCACTCACTCTCGCCTTTCCTCTCTCTTTTTCTGCTTTTTTTATCGTCTCGTCTGTTTGCCTGAGATGAGAGAATGTCCTTGCCGTCACCCGGGAGAAAGGGGGGGAGAGTTTTCCGCCACCCCCTCATGCCCTCGTCTCCTCTCCGCAGGTGTGCTGGACCCCGGTGTCACATGCAGGATTACGCTGTCAAATTAACTCCGGGTTTCTTTTTTTTTCCCCACACGTCTCGGTGCATTTAAAGGTTTTTCACTTTGATGTACTCTGGTGGTACAAGAGGTTACTGCTGTTGTGCTGATGTAGTTCTGCGCTAGAATCTATCTATCTATCATCTATCTATCATTCTGTCGTTCTATAATTCTATTCTTTTTCATTCTATCACTGTTATTCTATGTCTGTCTGTCTGTCTGTCTGTCTGTCTGTCTATCTACCTACCTATCATTCTGATACATAAATTGATAGATTGATAGATAGATAGATTATGGATAGAAAAATAGATAGATACAGAGTGATAGAACAATCATTCTGTCTATCGTTCTATGTATGTATTGTTTTATCATCCATTAAAAAAATCCAAATGAGGCTTTGTTGCCAACATGTACATTTTGTCTAACCATCCATCCATTCAACCATCCATCCATTCGTCCATGCATCCAGTATATCCATTAATTCATCCAACCATCCATCCATCCGTCTATCTGTCAGTCCATCTATTTGTCTGTCCGTCCATCCATCCAACAATCTATCCATCCATCCATTCATCTGTCCATCCGTCCATCCATTCAACAATCCATGCATCCATCCGTACATGAATCTGTCTATTAATCCATCGATCCATCTATCCGTCCATCATCCATCCATCGTTCTATATACAGTATCTATCCATCCATAAAAAAATCCAAACAAGGCTTTGTTGTCAACATGTAGATCTGTCTAACCATCCATCCAACAGTCGATCTATTCATCCATCCAATCTGTCCATCCATTCATCCAACAATCCATCCATACATCCATTGAACCATCCATGTGTCTGTCCATCCATCCATCCAATCTGTCCATCCATCCATCCAACCATCCTTCTGTCTGTCTGTTCGTCCGTCCATCCATCCATTCATCCATCCATCCATCCATCCATCCATCCATCCATCCATCCATCCATCCATCCACTCATCTGTCCATCCATCCATTCATCCAACAATCCATTAATTAATCCATTCATCCAACAATCCATCCATACATCCTTTGAACCATCCATCCATCTGTCTGTCCATCCATACATCCATCCATACATCCATCCAATCTGTCCATCCATCCATCCATACATCCATCCAATCTGTCCATCCATCCATCCATCCATCCATCCCTCCAACCATCCACTCATCCATCCATCTGGCTGTTTGTCCATCCAGTCATCCATCCATCCAATCATCCGTCCATCCGTCCATCCAATCATCCATTCATCCATCTGGCTGTCCGTCCATCCAGCCATGCATCCAACAATCCATCCTTCTATCCGTCTGTCTGTCCATTCATCCATAACACACATGCATCCAACAATCGATCCAATTCATCCATCCATCCGTCCAATCATCTATTAATCCATTTATCCGACAATCTATACCTCCATCCATCTGTATGTCTGTCCGTCCATCCATCTATTCATTCATTCAACCTTCCATTCATTCGTTCGTCCATCCACCCAATCATCCATCCATCCATCTGTCTGTCCATCCATCTGTCCATCCATCCTTCTATAAATCCATATGTCTGTCTATTCATCGATCTATCTAAAACTATCTATCCAACAATTGATCTGTCCATCCAACCTTCCCTCCATTCTTCTGTCTATCCATTCATCCGTCCAATCATCCATTCATCCATCTATCCAATCAATCCCAATCCAGTAGCCAACTTTTACATTTTGTTCTTAAAGACAAGCATTTTTTTTTTTTTCTTAAATTAGAATCTAAAATCAAATTTAATGATGTACATCTCTGGTTTACACTTTGTTGATAAATCACCAAGTGGTTGCTTTATTGTTGTCTTTATTCATAAATTATTAGTATTTGAAATTTATCATAATTTACACTTTAGAACCAGCAATGTATTGAGAAAGCAAATAATGTACATTTTGATTTCATGCTGACTTCATTGTAACATTCCTAATGCATTTATTGTTTTATTCACTTATAAACTGGCTTTATGTTATCCGTCATAAGTTATGACATCTTTCTGACTATCAAATAGTCCAGGTGTATTCTGGATAAAATTCAGTTTAAATTACTGTGCAGCGATGCCTAGTACCACAGCACATATCAAGCAAGGTGCTAATCTTTTCGCTCACAGTGCTACGAGCATGTCCATCCACTGTGTATCTGATGCGCAGGTTCTGGATGTATCAGTGACATGCATGCATGAGGGCTCCAGTTACTAATCCTCTTGCTGCTGTCTGGTAAGTGGCTGCTGGTGCTGGCCAACATATGACCTGGATGTGGTGGGTAACAGTGAAATTGATAATGGAATATTGGGGGAGGGGACCGTGAATGTGAGTGGGTGGGTTAAGCAATCTGTCTCTGCACTTCTATATGTGGCTCTGACGTGACAGTGATGGGGGGTTGTGTGTTTTATGCGTGTGAATTGGCTCCGACCTGACAGGTGGGGGCTGGTACGCTTTTTAATCTGTAGCATTGAAGAATGTAGGACACTCCATACATCCATGAACTCAGAATGGCCCCCATGTGCTTCAACAGGATCATATCATGAAAAATTAAATTTTCTTCGATCACAGCAAGACTCTCCAGGTGAAAAGAATACTAAATGTAATTGAAATCACCATACTTCCCAAATGGATTTGTTACATTAAGAAATACAAACATTTTTTGTATTGCAAGTTTAAATACATAAATGAGCCATTACCTAATTAAATATGCACTAATTTGCATACGTTTCTAGAACAGAAATCTGAACTTTAGTGCATTTAGTTCATTTTGTTGACATGTTAATGGGTTTTACAGAGGGGATTATTTATTTCTCTTTTTATCACTCCATAAATCTGAAAATACTGTCAGCAGCAATGTTATTTTAGTATCATTGAGATTAGCTGGTTTTTGACACAAATTTCATCATTCAATTCGATTATGCTTTACAAGCTTGCGGTTTGATTTAGATTCGACTCGATTCAGTATCTATTATTTTGGATAAATGTCAGGTACAATACATGCCAAATTTTCTCAAGGAAAAAAATCTCTCAACTATTGTAATAAACTAAACGAAAAATTAACTTTAAAATACGTAATTATATTTGTACTCCAATTCATTTATTTGAAACAAACATTTAAATGGTAGTCTTAAAAACGGATTTATTCAAACTTAAATATTGAAGAACAGTAAAAAATTATAATGAATAGGTAATATGGTCCATATATTTTGCAAAATGCTCCTCTCTAGAGTTAATTCTTCTAGCTGACTAACAAATTTATGGTCACTGAATATGGCTAGACTAATCGATTCTTGGGATTTAAGAATTAATATCATTAAAATCTATATATTTACCCAGCCCTAATTGAGATACTATTATAGTTTTTAGTGATATTTTGGATTTAATTTATATATCTATATCTATAATTTTGTTTTTATATTTTCTGTTTTAATTTTACTCGAAGCTTTATTAATTTTGGTGTATATTTTTGTCAGTTTTATTAGTTTTATTTTTATTTTTAGTATTTATTTTTATTTCAGTTATAGTTATTTACATAAATGAAATTGAGAAATGTTTCTTGAAAACTAGCTGAAATAAATTAAGTTTAAGTGTTCATTATGTTTTTAGAAGTAAAGTGTTGAACGAACCATTCTGTAAAACCCTTGAGAATATACAGTTTAAGTCAGAATCTGCTAAATGTTACCTATTTTACCGAAATAAGAGGGATCATACAAGGGATGAAAACTTTTTGAATTTGAAGATCAGGGTAAATTTCACTTTTTTTGTCTTCTGGGAAACATATGAGTATCTTCTGTAGATTCTAAAGGGCAGTCCTAAATGAAAAAAATATGATATTTAGGCAAAATTAAAAAAATTTACACATCCTCATTCTGTTCAAAAGTTTTCACCCCCAGCTCTTAATGCATCGTTTTTCCTTCTGAAGCATCAGTGAGCGTTTGAAACTTCTGTAATAGTTGCATATGAGTCCGTCAGTTGTCCTCAGTGTGAAAAGATGGATCTCAAAAGGGTTGGAAAGGGTTCAAATACAAAAAAAATCTGAAAAAACACAGAATTTGTGATAGAAGTGCAATAAGATTAAATGTTTTCTTTTCTACTTGTCTGAAACAACATGGAAAGCCAAATAGCCCAGAATATTAAAATTGATCAGTGCTTAAATAAAAAAAAAAATTTGCCTATAGTGTCTTGTCTTTAAATTTTAATCTGATGTGTAAACGCGCTTTACTTAAACTCAAACCTTCCTCACAGTGGCGGTTCTACATTGAATTGCTCCCTGGGCGAGTCTCTCTCAGGGCGCCCCCAACACCCCACCCCCCCCCCCCCAACCTGCGAAAGACACTAACCTGCTTTAAACTCCAGTCGCGCAGATCAGGAACGTTGTAACACTGTGTGACAATATGCCCCGCTGTTATTAAACTATGCTATTCTATGACATTAGCGATGCAATTTACACTACTTACTTCTAAGGATTTTGATAAGAAACCACAAGAAACAGGTGTATAAAGGCTGACAATCAATGTTTAATGTTCAGAAGTTATTATTTCAAGACATGTAAAGCATTTTGGCTCGTTTATGTGTGTGGTGTTCTATGAGAGCTGTGTGTGGAGGGAGGGGAGTGTTTTTCTGAATGTCTAAATGTGTTTCATCTATTTTTCCACATTGTTTTGAAATACTGTACAGCTGTGTGTTGCGATCAGGGCCGTTCAAAGCATTGTTGTGATATGTTCATTGTCAAACTTCAAAATTAGATTATTATTTATTTATTTTTTTTAAACGTCATTACTTTATTTGAAAAAGTTAACACATGTTATTTTATTGACAACATATTTTAGTTTGTTGTGTATATTTTTCATTCGATCAGATTTTTCGATCACATTTTAAGCTGTCATATGGTCGTGTTACAACGTGCCCCTCAGATGTTACAATGTACCCCACCTACGGGGCATGTTGTCACGTTTCACTTCCTTTCTTTTGAGGTAAATAACGAAAAACGTATACACTGTAAATATGAATCAAAGCGATATATTTGTACTAGACAAGTGTGAAAATAATGTGGATAAAAATTGTACTCTGAACCCCTCGTGGATTTACAAAAACCGCGAAATTCAAAAATGTTAGGTTGTGCCCCGCGCTCTTCTACTCTGCGCCCCCAACACCCCCCTCTTCTCTCCGCTCGCTCAGCTTCCGTGCAGCTCCTTCAGCAGCAGGGGTGGCACAGGTATCATAGATAATAGAAAACCGCTTAGCAACACAGATCATTTTTTCCCTCCAAGTTCGTGTGCCGCCCCCCACGTGTCATGAAAAAATGCCGCCCTGGGCGGCTGCCCCGTTTGCCCATGCCTAAAACCGCCACTGCTTCCTCAGCCCGAAAGGACCATTGTTTTTAGCTAAAACGGTTTATTCTGAAATTCTGCATAGGTTGAGATTGAGCAGTGTATGTTGAATATTCAGCCGAGTGTCTGTGCAATCACAGCTTGGCATGCCAAACACACATACACCATAAAACCCTCTGCCATCTGCCTCTGGCACGTGATGCTGCATGCGTATGTGACTGTAGCTCATACACGCAACCTCCTCACACCTCTGCTGGACAAAAAGGAAAAAAAGTGTGTGCCTGCGTGATGGAGTGAGCGTGAGCCCATTAGTGATATGATAGATGGACGGCCGCATGAGATAAAGCAGCTCTCCGCATAAGCGGAAACTTGCATGCTTTGTGTTTCCCGGCTCTCTAGCTCTAATTGAATAACTGTCTTCTGCGGCCCGATTATGGTAATGGCTCCCTGCAGAACAAAGCCAGGTGAGTGTCCTTGTGATTAGGAAACAGTCAAGAGGAGAGACTCCCGGAGGACAACACCTCACAGAGGAGGGTGCTCACCTGCCAAGCGAGCTGACGGGGAGGTGTGTGCCTGTCAAGAGTTACTGTAAACTGTGCTAGTACTAGAAAGAGAGAGGTGAAATGTGTCTAGAGGGTGGGACTGTGTGCGTTTGGGTGAGAGAAAGTATTTTGGCACTGAAGGGCATGTGAAAGCTTCTCAAGACAAGATCGGGCATAGGAGGGGATCATCCCAGGTGCAATGGAAACGCCCTCTGCTGTCCTTATCCAAAGTCAAGGCTTGTTTTATGTGTGTGTTGCAGGGGGAATAGAAAAAAGTATGGAGTATTTATCTCATGTACTTGAAAATTTATTCCTTGACATCGTATGAGTTTTACCATAGTAATATTTATATAATACAATAGTATAATAAATCAAACAATAAGATACAAAATCGTATATTTGGTAAGATTCCACCTGGGGCAAGATGACCCCCTGACCTTATGATTTTCTCGACCACAGATGGCACAAAATCTAATTGTAACACATTTACCAACAGTTTCAGACAAGGCTTGAACCTAGTCCCAGACTAAAAAGTAAGTCTGAACTGTTTCAACTGAAAAAAACTTGCGTTGACTGATCTTGAAGGGGTCATTGGATGCAAAATTTCCTTTACATGTTGTTTGAACATAAATGTATGTTGGCAGTGTGTGTACACAACCACCCTATAATGATAAAAGTCCACCCAGTGCTTTTTTTTTTTAAAATCCCCAATAAAAATAATCACTTTCTCAGATAAAGCTGTTCTGAGATTCTTGGCAGAGTGATCTTTGCAAATCCCCTTTCCTAATAATGTGCTATTTAGCAAGTTCTGTAGCTAAAGTTTACAGTCTCTCCGAGAATTGCTCATCACCCCACAGAAAAGTGAGGCCGGGTGAGCAGAGTTCATTAGCATTTAAAGGGACATGCACCAAAACGGGTTGCTGCAAACAGAGCTGTTTTGGACAAGGTAAAATGGGTGTTGTTTTACACAACCTTGTAGAAATTGAGAAATTTTAACCGAAGTATATTATAGACTTTTTTAATTAAGACCCTTAAGAATCATAACAACTGAAGAATAAACATCTGATGACCCCTCTGAAATATATCAGCGCCTTTGTTTTGTCTCAAGATGGACACCGGACGCGAATGAAGCGGCAAACGCGAGTGCTTTACATGTTAAGTCAATGCAAAGACGCGAATAGCCATCCTGCGGCGTGAAACGCGCGAATCACACGAGTAGCGGCGCGCATTGAGCGTTTCAAGCGTTTGCCGTGTGAAACGCGCAAGTTGAAAAATCTGAACTTTGGCGAAAACTCGCGCGCTGTTAACCAATCAGGAGCTTGCAATAGTAGTGACGGAGGCAGAAATCCGAAACAACAATGGAGGACAAAATCACCGTTGCTGTCTGTGGATACTCGGAGCTGTACGATACATCTTTGTACTTTTATAGAAATAGGAATAAAAAGGATCTTGCTTGGAAGAAAGTGAACGCTCTTTACTCAATTTGACCTACATATATATACATATTGAGACTACAAGCAAGCTAAAGCTGGCAATTTGAGCTCATTCACCTATTTTACAACTACTTTCCCGCTGACAAGTGGCAGAAGCCCCTCCCATGACGCGAATTCGCGTCTGTTGTAGGGGTTGCACCGATTAATCGTCTAGTCGACTAGTCGACTTTAATGCTCTGCCATGACGCTTTAAGCTTGACGTCGACTAGTCGCTGGTCCTATAGAGGGCGCAACAGGATAAGAAGTCTTTGAAGTCGACATTTACGCTTTGTGAAAACAGCTAAAATAATAGATAAATGCATACTCCGAAAGCGCTCCACAACACGTGTGAGTATACCATCTTTATGTTTAAAACTGAACAGGAGAATGCACGTTTTAAACAGCTTGTTGTAATTGTCGTTCTAATCTAATGCACTGCTGCGTTGTAACGCACACACATAGGCTACATACAGTAGCTCGCTCGTACATCACGTGCAGATCACAATCATTCAAAAGCGCGGTGGGGAAATGAATTGTCAACACTGTTCCATGATTTCTGGCTAATATAGCTTAGAAACTGAAAAGTTCTAGCATATATTTCTTAGTAATTAAAACCCACAGCTTTATTATTAGGCGAGTAGAGAGACGCTGCCAGGTAGAATTAATTCACACACGTAATCGCTCTCTCACTAATGACTTTATATAAATGCAATCTTTACAGTGCTACTTTATCTGCTGATTTAGAACGAGCAGAAATCTGTGAGAAATAACTGATTAGTTACTGATTATACTGATTAGCAAAGTATTATAGGAACAATAGCCATGTAGGCAGCGCTGTGTCATAGCTGCGCACAAGGTGTTTGAGTCTCAGCTCAAGGTTTAAGTGTTTTTGTTCAATAATGACGTCATAAGCGACTAGTCGACGTCAACTCGACTTTTATCACGTAAATGTCGACTTTAAAAAATCTGAAGTCGTTCAACCCCTAGTCTGTTGTGAAGTGAATTTCACGCGTGAATGACGCGAATTGCATGCACGAATGAAGCGAGTAAACTCAAAATGTTCAAGCGGATTTATTCGCGCAAGTCGTGTCTGGTGTGAACGCACCGTTAGGCATGTTTATAAAAATTACTTAAATGTCCTAATTGAACTATGGCCTAATCCTGGCCTAGTTGAAGCCCTGTCTGTGAAACCAGGTCTTAGTAAATGGATGTTGTCTTCTTCTATTTTGTCATTTCATCTGAATATAAGCAGATTTGAGGTTAATTAATCTAATGTTATGTCTCTAGTAATCTGTGACACTGTATTATGCAGAATGTCAAAGGTTTTTATGTCAGTTAATGAGGGAATCATGGACACATTAACGTTTTTAGATTTGTGGAGTAAAACATTTTATTGTTATGTTTTAATGTAATACCTTTTGTAAGTCATGTTTTTTTTATTGAATAATTCCATGAGTTAGGTGTAGGCCTACATTTCATCTTAATATTTATTAATTAAACTAATTGTGGGAAATTATTAAATTTGAACTCATTGTGTTGCTATTAGGGCATATCTTCACATTTAAAAAATTTAGGCATATAAAATGTACATATTCAAATGCCTGTTTATAAGTAATACAATATATTTACCTTTCATATGAATGTCTTTTACTTCGATCAGTTATTCAAGTTGCCAAAACACAATTTCCCATCTTACTAAGACTTATACAACCATTCATTTTTGCATTAACTATTCAAAAATGTATTTGTTTACCATTCCAGACTGTCCATCTGTGGATGTTTTTTAGTGATTTTGGAGGTTACACATTAGGCCAGTTGGTGTGAACAAGTGACAAGACAGATGTTCAAACTGACAAGAAGATGAGTGAGTACTTTGAATCATTCAGTCAACCAATTTGTTCAAACACACTGATTCATTTTGTAATGAAACAACTAACCATCTTTATGAATGAGTTACTCAAGGTATTCATTCAAAAATGCAGATTCCTTCAGGGACATTTTTTGTCAGAGCAAAAATGGATAGATGGAGCTGAATGTAAAGAATCAAGTTAATAAAAAGAAAGTTACTCACTTATTCACTCAACTGTTGTGTAAAAGCAGTATTACACTCGCAATCATGTTCGAGGGCGCAGGTAATTATATTAGAAACAAAAGCACTCTTGTGGGCGATAGTTAGGGCTTAAATGTAATATTAACTGATATAATATATTAGGTAATATAGCCCATACAGTAGGCCAACTGTGTGTTCTTAAAACAGAAATCTAACAATATTTAGTGAGGCTTACACTAAAATGAAATGTTATTGGATTAAGAAGAATAAATTAGATCTTAACCAAATATTTCTTTTTTGCTGAAATAGCTCACAATAACTAATATAGCTCATATTAACTGAGCAAATGAGAATGAGATGCTGCTCATTAAAATGCAATGCTTCAGGTTCAGTTTAATATTAGAAGGATGTTATTATTGCTTTAAAAGTCTCAGGCACTGTCTGTCAGACCCATCCTCCTAAAATATGCACATGTCTGTATTACCGAGAGCATACACACACTCTTCAATCATACTTCCATACACACTGTTCTGTGGGATAGCTAATAGAATTAACAGCGTTGGGCTGGAGTATCTAAAGAAACAGAGATGATTAAATTGACAGCTCTGGTAGGCAGTGCCAGCGGCCTGACATCTACATATGATGGATGGCAGACATGATTTCCATTTAGTGTCTGTATTCATATATAGCGTTTGTGCGGGCTCTCTAGCCCGTCCGCCAGCAGACGAGGGGAGTTACAAAGGAGAGAAATCTTCATGCGCAGATTAGTGTGCTGGGAAATGGATCAGCGCATGATAGGAATCTAGCTTTAGCCCATTATTAACTCAGCAAAAGATGGATAATGAGTTATTGTCTGCAGAAAGTGGGTTGGTGTCTATATAAATAAAAAGGGACAATGAAATAATAGATGAACAACACACAAAAAGGGAACGAATGAATGCATTAATGAAATGCATTTTTCAGGTCTGTATTTTGGTCTGAATTATTTAAAACCATTTGGATTTCAGAACAAAGAGGAAATGATAAGGGAAAGCAAGGAGACAAAAAGCACAGGCGAAGAAAGACTTGACAGAAAAATAATAAATCTGGCTTGTAAAAAGAATATTATTAGCATTTAACAGCTCAGAGAAGAACAATAATAATATGCCACGCATATATAAAAGCATATTACTGCATTCACAGCACATACAGATGAATTTATAGTCTATATGTGACCCTGGACCACAAAACCTTAAGTTTTAAGTAGCACGGGTAAATTTGTACCCTTTTCTTTTATGCCAGAAATCATTAGAATGTTAAGAAAAGATCATGTTCCATGAAGATATTTTGTAAATTTCCTACTGTAAATACACCAAAACTTAATTTTTGATTAGTAATATGCATTGCTAAGAACTTTATTTTGACAAGCCGATTTTCTCAATATTTACATTTTTTTTCACCCTCAGATTACAGATTTTCAAATAGCTGTATCTAGGCCAAATATTGTCCTATCCAAACAAACCATACATCAACGGAAAGCTTATTGATTCAGCATTGATTCAGAGGATGTATAAATCTCAATTTAAAAAATTTGACCCCCTTATGACTGGTTTTGTGCTCCAGGGTCACATATAACACTGTCCTTCTATTTTCACCCTTAGCACTGCAAAAAATGGTTTTCTTTATCAGTTTTTTGTGTCATTTTGCGATGAGAAATATGTAACTTATTTAAAAACAGATACATTTACTTAAGCAAGACTGCATACGATCTTGAGACTTATTTTCAGAGACAAATCTGCTTTTTATTTTAATATAATTTATACAGAATGATTTAAATTATAATTAATTAAATATCATTTATATATGATATCAGTTAATTGGTTTATATTTAACATGAATTGTATTATAAATTTATAGGTAGATAGGTCTAATGTCGCAGCTTTACAAACTTGCAAGCCTGCATTTATTTGATCCAAAGTACAGCAAAAACAGTAATTTTTTAAAAATATTTTTGCTATTTAAAATGACCGTTTTCTATTTGAATATATTTTAAAATGTAATTTATTCAAGTGATTTTAAAGCTGAATTTTTAAAATAATTACCCCAGTCACATGATCCTTCAGAAATTATTCTCATATTCAGATTTGCTGCATTTTTAAATATTATTACTATGTTGAAAACAGCTGAGTAGAATTGTTTCAGGGGTTTTTTTTTTTTTGATGAAAGAACAGAAGAACAGCATTTACCTAAAATAGAAATCTTTTATAACATTATAAATTACTTTATCATAATTTTTTTTTATCAATTTAAAGCATCCTTGCTAAATAAAAGTATTAATTTCTATCATTTATTTCCCAAAAATATATTCTGACTCCAATCTTTTGAATATAACATATAAATGTAACAAAAGCTTTTTATTTCAGATAAATGCTGATCTTAGGATCTTACTATTCATCAAAGAATCCTGATAAAATGTGCCTAACTGTTTTAAATGCTGATAATAATAAATGTTCCTTTTATTAAATCAGCATATTAGAATGATTTCTGAAGGATCATGTGATACTGAGGACTGGAGTAATGATGCTGAAAATGTAGCTTTGGTCACAGGAATAAATTACATTTTAAAATGTATTCAAATAGAAAACAGATATTTTAAATAGTTCGAATAAATGCAGGCTTGGTGAGCAGAAGAGACTTCTTTAAAAAACATTAAAAATCTAACAGTTCAAAACCTTTTGTCTGGTAGTGTATCTCATGCAAATTTGTTTCTTAAATTGATCTTGTTTTAAGGATTAAGGATTTTTAAGCATTAACACATTTGAGCAGTGGGCATCTTACGTTGTGTGCAGCTGCTATATGTGACACCAAGCAACTCAATGTAGTGATTTCCTCTCATGTCATTTCTCCATATAACACTGAAACAGAGGTCAGTCCGGTTTGATAACCTTTCCTAACGCCTCTGTTTCCATCCTTCCATCTGAGCAATAATCTCCTGTCAGTAGCAGCGTAAAGCTGACTAAGTCTATCAGACTGATAGCAGCCTTGCGTCTGAGGACTTGGTGTTCTAGCTCAAAGAAGCTATTGACTGGTAACAGGAGTGTATTATTACAGTCATTCACCGTAAAAGCAATTGCTGCTATTACATGTTCTGTTGGAACGGTGAGGGAATGGGATTTGTTGCTCTATGTCTTCCGAAGCTTTTTTCCCACTGCACCTTAAATAGGAATAATCTCTTATATCCCAGTATTCAGAAGGAATGGACAGTAGAGCAGAAAAGGGACAGGATTATATATTGGTGCCATTTTTGCATTTTTTTTCTTTTATCCTAATATATTTAACTCCTCTAAATTAAGAAAAAGAGTAAACATGTATACACAAGTATACAATAGCAAGGGAATCATTCCTAGTTTTATTCATATGTGTCCATGATCTGTTCTTCTGCATGGATTGATCTGGAGCTCGTCGGTTTCACGCTCACCGAGCAGGTCTGAAAGTGTTTGTGAGAAAGAGAATATGAATATGTACTTCAATATAGCTTTGGGTGATTTTGCATTTTGGAGTTCAGATCTTAGGGGGCAAGTGCAAGCAAGACCTCCTATTGAGTTTTGAGCATGATTAATTCATGGACTGTCCTTCACCATCTAAATTTCTCAATTAAAATGTGATGCGTCTCTGTGTGGGAGTAGAGAAAGGTGGGAGCAAGAGAGAGAGAGATCACAAATGCTCAGAAAGAAAAATGAAATAAATGCATAATCCATAAATCATAGAGGCCTCTCGGAATGCTGTTAGTGTTTTTTTTTTTTTACAATAAAAAGAGGAAGTGCACTTAGATGATTCATTTAATCAATGGTAAATTTCATAGAGACAGTCTTGAGGCAGCACTATAGTGCAGTGATGGTATCGTTGATGGTACCTTATTTACCGTGGTACTAATGAATCAATACGTTTCCATTACAGATTTGCGCAAAACTTTGTAAATGTCGATTAAAAAGTATTGTGAAATGATGGCGTTTCCATTAACCAATGTTATGTGACTAAAACTTTTTCCTCTCGCGATAAGTCATGCCAATGGATTTTTGTGGGATTAAAACTCGGTTAATATTGGTCACAGACAAGATGTACTTTAAATTTTACCAAGAATTCTTTAAAATCTGTTTTCATGCCATTTTAAGCCTTATTTTGACATATCACAGTTATATCGAATTGTGTGAGTTGTTTACTTGTTAAAGCCTTCCCATTAAGGCAATTATATTGTTCATGCAGATTGAGGTGGGATTTATCGCATGAACCAATCACAGCCAACCGTCATATCCAAACCAGAGGTCGCGTTAACTGAAAATTGTCATTGATGGAATTCTTTTTATCAGTGACGGAAAAATCTGAAGGCCGTCTGTCACTTTGATAGATTACACTGAGGATGATCTATTCTATTGTAACTTGTAAATGTAATTCCCACCTCTGTCCAGTTGGTGGCTCCAGTGTAGCAGCAGAGCACGTGATCCAGAACAAAAATTAATCTGTCAGGAATCTTTTGCTATGTTTGATTACGCACAGGCGACGATCTATCATGCCACATTAAAGAGCGCCAAAATGGTATTTATTGCTTGAATTTCCTAATGAAATGGAGAGAATTTGAAATCTGAGGCTTTGTTTCATATCACAAGTAAAGCTTAGCCTATTGCGATTTATTGGATGGGAGACGCACTATGTACTGTTCATTTATCATCTGAAAACAAACAGCATAGACCAAAATATCTATTGGGCATTTACAAGTCGATATTGGTTCATAAAAATAAGAATATGTTAAAATCGCTGTCACTCAATCTCATTTGTTTATCTGTCCAGTAGGGTTATAATTAAAAATGAAAATGTGAACTCAAATAAAAGCAATTAAATGAGTTATTATAATTAAAATATAAAAATTAAAATGACGGGTAATAATAGATTATGATGGAATTTTTACGACCCTGTCCATCAAAATGAGGACAATGTTAAAGGAACACTCCACTATTTTGGAAATATGCTCATGTTAATAAGATGAGTTTTACTGTTTTGAAATCCATTCAGCCATTGTCCTGTTCTGGCGATATCACTTTTAGCATAGCTTAGCATAGATCATTGAATCCTATTAGACCAATAGCATCGCGTTCAAAAATGACCAATGAGTTTCCATATTTGTCCTATTTAAAACTTGACTCTTCTGTAGTTATATGTGACCCTGGACCACAAAACCAGTCATAAGGTTAAATTTTACAAAACTGAGATGTATACATCATATAAAAGCTCAATAAATAAGCTTTCTATTGATATATGGTTTGTTAGCATAGGACAATATTTGGTCGAGATACATCTATTTGAAAATCTGGAATCTGAGGGTGCAAAAAAATCAAAATACTGAGAAAATCACCTTTAAAGTTGTCCAAATTAAGTCCTTAACAATGCATATTACTAATCAAAAATTACATTTTGATATATTTATAGTAGGAATTTTACAAAAAATCTTCATGAAACATGATCTTTACTTAATTTCCTAATGATTTTTGGCATAAAAGAAAAATCAATAATTTTGACCCATACAATGTATTTTTGGCTATTGCTACAAATATACCCCAGCGACTTAAGACTGGTTTTGTGGTCCAGGGTCACATATCTTATTGGCCTAGAAAATCTCAGCTTTACATTTCTGTCTGTCTTAATACACGATATAACTACAGAAGAGTCAAATTTTAAATAGGACAAATATCGAAACTCGTTGGTCATTTTTGAACGCGATGCTATTGGTCTAATAGGATTCAATGATCTATGCTAAGCTATGCTAAAATTGATATCGCCAGAACAGGAGAACGACTGAATGGATTTCAAAACGGTAAAACTCAACTTATTAACTTAGAATGAACCTATTTCCAAAAAAAGTGGAGTGTTCCTTTAAAGTCTAACGCAACCTTTGATCCAAACATATCGCGATGGAAAGACGTGGACTCTCGCTGTAACTTTACCTGCTGCTGTCACTATTTGACAATGTCTTTGTAGAAAAACACGTGATTCATACACTTTTTAATGTCATATTTTTATAATATTTACGTTATTTTATTTTTGTACTGCAAATTTTTTCTCATCAGATATTTTGAGGAGACACTGCCTCGCTTGCCTCCTCGGAGGAAACGCCCAAAGTTGGGGTCACTAACTTCGTAAATTATTTCAGTTTTTTTTAATTATATGAAATTATAATTAACATAGTCTTTCGCCATGATATGACGAACTTTGACAACAAGATAAACTTTGCTGTAAATCTTTACTGTAAAACTGCTGAAAATTATCCCATTTCAAGGTAAGAGATATTTATATCTACTCTATTGCAATACTCAACTGTTGTTGTTTTTTTGGGATATTTTGAGATAACAACAAATCTGTGATTCTTTTATGAAAGGGATGTTTCAGCCTTTCTATCAATTAATGACCTTGCTATTCCGAGCTAACCTGTCATTAGCAGTTTGCAAAAAACATCTGCATAAATTCCCATGTTTATGTATTTTACCATACAGTTTTTAATTAAAAAAATATATATATCATTTAGCAGTGTCACACCAAAGGACAACAAAACGTAGCACTTTTGGTGTGATTCCAAAACAGTAAAATATTTGAACAATTCTGAGACAAAAATGTTCATGTGCACATATCATGGGCTTGACGGGGGGCTTAAATGACATGATAATGAATAGGTCCTTCAACTAATAAAAGATTTTTCTAGAATTGGCCAATTTAAAATCAGAAAACCATGTCCTCTGGTTTTTATTGTTATATGTTTATATTATATTTCCACAGATACTTGAAAGAATGCCATAGTAATTGGAAAGTCAAAAAAAAAAAAAGGTATTTCTCTGTCCAAATTTACCAGTGAAACTGTTTGGTACTTGACGGTTAGTGAGAACTGCTGAGTGTCTGTAATTGTCTTGTGTCTGCGTGTGTGCAGCCATCTAAAGGTTATTCTGTTAGGACACATAGTGCCTTGGCATTCAGAAATGGCCTATTTTACCCACTGAACAGATGTCACCAGGGCCCGTCCGCACCGCTCCAAGCTGACATTGGGAGTTTGGCTCTGGTTGCCAGTTTGCAACCTGTCCAGTTTACCCCTGCCCTGTCCCACATGCCAGCCAGCACCTCAGTGCCAGAGAGGGAGAGACTTCACCTCTCTAATTTGCCCTCACTGCAGCTGCCAAACACACTCACACTCCGTGGGAGAGCAGAGAGGGAGAAAAAAAGGAAAAATAAACAGATGAATGCTTAAAACTTGAGAAAATATAAATTGTGTTAGATTAGAACTAACCATATTAGTACTTTTTTATTTATTTTTGTATATTTTTAAAAGGCATTTTACATTTTTATATTATGCTATTGTGTTTTTTTGTTTTGTCAAATCGCTTATGTTTTTTTCTCATTTTAAGTCCCGTTGGACTAAGCATCTGCTAATTGAGTAAATGCAAATGTTTTCTTCATTATACAACACTATTAAGTCGCAACATTTGGCAACACCGCTTATAGACAGATTATGGTGTTGATGGGCGCACAAAGGTGTTTCTGACAAAGGCTTCATGACAAATCTACTGTGTTATGCAAACAAAACCACAGAACGAGAAGTGGTGGATATAATGAAAGGAAATAGAATGATAGCTTTAATGTGAGCCAACCTCATCCTATTACTGTAAGCAGCCCCACCTCTCATTACCGCATCTGCCTGGCAGCAGTAACCAGAACTCTCGGACTGCGCTAAGTGCATTGAGCTCTGCCAAATACACCGACAATGAATAGACTCCAACGCTGAAACCAGCAGAAGTCTATAGCAGGTAAACCAGAGAGGAGCGCGTCAGGGAATAAACTGACCGCAAGCTGACCGGGAATGGGCGCGCTGACACTGAGCATTGCCTGGAAACCCACCAGACATTGTCTAGACGACCCTCGACCTAACCTAATTTAGGATAACTGATGGTACCTGATGATCAGGGTCATTAGGGTGGACGTAATCTCTGAGCAACACAATCACAAACAAGCCTCCCGCCCTTCCTCCCTCTCTTAGCAACACCAGCTGTGACCCACACTGCTTTGTGCTTTTGCCTGTCTAATGAATTCAGTATCAATTCGTATTATTAGATATTCAAAAGTTCGGGTTGGGAAGATTTTAAAATGTAATCTGCAGTAGCCTAATGCTCACCAAGACTGCTACTTGATCAAAAATATTACATGAAATATATGAAATATTACAATTTAAATAAACTGTTTTCTATTTTAATATATTTTAAAACGTCAGAATTTTCAGCAGCCATTAATCTAGCCGTCAGTATCACATGATCCTTCAGAAATCATTCTAATATTCTGATTTTCGCCTCACCCACGAGTAATCTAGAGCGTGATGCAAATACATAGTCAATGCAAAGATGCGAATTTGCAAGCCAATCAGTTAAGAGCTTATTGATACGTCTGGTGAAAACAGAGAAGAGAATGCACAATGTTTTTATTTGCACAATGATGCAAAAAACATCCCAAGTAATCTCTAGTGTGATGTGAATACAATGTCAATGCAAAGTTGTGAATAGACACAAATTCACGCTGGTTTGCGCAAACTGTACGATGCAATTGCCGCAAACACTCAATATTCACCTCAATCATGTCTTCCTTGCGAATTGAAAAATTTCAACTTGAGCAGGAAATTTGCATTTTGCATTGTCACGCAAGGCAATCAACAAAGAGTTCATTGATACATCCGGCTGTATCAGAAAGCGGAGGAAAGCATGCACAATGAGTTATGCATAACATCCCTCGAGTAATCTGGAACATGATGGAAATACAAAGACACAAATAGATGCAAATTCGCACTAGTTGACTGACACGAATTAGGCAATGCGAGAGCTGCAAACGAGCGATATTCAACTCAGTCGCATCTTTCATGCAAGTTTAAAAATTTCAACTCAACTCGCACGATGTGTTGTTGCACAAGCCAAACAGCAAAGATCTTAGTGACATGTCCAGTTGTATCAGAAAACAGAAAAAATAATTTGTAGTGTTTTTATTTGCGCAAGTAATGTGAAAAACATCCCGTGAGAGAGTGATCTAGAGAGTGATAAGAATACAATGCAAAGACGCGAAAACAATGCTGGTTGACCGAAATAAGTAATGCATTTGCTGCAAACAAGCGATAGTTGTCTCAATTGCATTATCCATGCAAGTTGAAACCTTTAGCTCAGGCAGGAAATTTGAATGATGTGTTGTCGCGCAAGCCAATCAGTAAAGAGCTTATTGACACGTCCGGTTGTGCCAGAAAACAGAGGAGAGAATGCACAATGTTTTTATTTGCACAAGTGATGCGAAAAACATCCCACAAGTAATGTCTAGTGTGATGCGAATACAATGTCAATGCAAAGACATGAATAGATGCAAATTCAGACTGGTTTGCACAAATTGGGTGATGCGGTTGCCGCAAACACGCAATATTCACCTCAATCATGTCTTCCTCACGAATTGAAAAAATTTAACTTGAGCAGAAGATTTGCGTAATGCATTGTCACGCAAGCCAATCAGCGAAGAGTTAATTGATACGTCCGGTTGTATCAGAAAGGGGAGGAAAGCATGCACAATGTTTTTTATTTGCATGAGTGACGCATAACATCCCTCGAGTAATCTGGAACATGATGCAACATTGCACAAATTGGCCAACGCAATTGCCGCAAACATACAATATTCTCCTCAATCATGTCTTCCTCGTGAATTGAAAAATTTCAACTTGAGCAGGAATCTTGCATGATGCATTTGTCATGCAAGCCAATCAGCGAAGAGTTCATTGATATGTCTGGTTGTATCAGAAAATGGAAGAGAGCAGGCACAATGTTTTTGTTTGCGCGAATTACACAAAAAACCATCTAGCAAGTAATCTAGAGCGTGATTCAAATACAAAGTAAATGCAAAAACGCAAATAGTTGTAGATTTACACAGGTTGCTGGAAATGTTGTGAATTAGGCGATGCAAGTGCCTACACAAGTGGTTTTGGCTTCAATTGTGTCTTCTGCGCAAATTGAAAAATTTGCATGATGCATCGTTGTGCAAGCCAATCAGCAAAGAGCTTATTGACACATCCGGTTGTATCAGAAAACAAAGGATGGGCCATACACACAATGGGCCATATTCTTGAAACTTGCATAAATGTATGAGTAAATTCTGAGTAATTTGTACATAAAACAGACCTTTCCGAAAACTGCTAAATATAAAAGAGCAGTAACCGGTAATATTGACTTCGTTGTAGGTAGTCGTTGTACAAGAAGGATGGTTGGTCCTCTATTTCCAGCTGGGTCAATTGTGAAAGTGACGAGCGCTGCGTTTTACAGTTATCAACTCAACTACAAAGAAAAAAAAATATTCAAAAAGAGGGCAAGGGCAATGCCCTTCTAGAGCGTGAATACAAAGCTAACCCGAAGACGTGAATGGCTAGAATTCTCTTCGGGCGGCACAAATTATACCAATTGGATGACGCATTTGTCATGAACACGCAATATTTACCTCAATCGTGGCTTCCAAGTAGGCTAAGTTCAACTCAACTCAAATTAGCATGACGTGTTGTCTTGCAAGCCAGAGAAGAGCTTGTTGACACTTTTAGTTGTGTCAGAAAACGTTTTTTATTGTTTTAATGTTTTTTTATTCAGGCAAGTGATGCAAAGAATTTGCTTCGCTTTAGATGTGTACACACCATAAGATTGCTTTTGTTGTATTTGGTACACAGTTCCTATTCAGGTTTCATGTATTACCATGTTTTTTTGTTTCTTTGTTTTTTGTTATTATTGTATTTCAAATCTATATGACTTTGTTTCTTCTGTAATTTACATTTAATTGCATTTTTTCCCAAAACAATGAAAGTGAATGATAAGTGGTGGAGATTTTTATTCTGCATGAAACAATAATAAGAAAAAATTGTGATTACATTTTTGGAGGACTGTCCTTTTTATAATAAATATGTTGCATTAAGAATATTAGTTGACTATTAATCTGAATATCTATGGTGGGAAAATCCTCTATAGCGTGTCTATAGTATAGCCCTGGGCATGAGGTGGTAAAATATTATTTCTTAAAAGGCTCAGCTTGTAATGAAATGGTAAAAATAAATTCAGATATTGTCTGGCACAAATGGCACTGTTTTTTGAGAAACAGCCAAATGCCAAAGCCTTATGTGATTTGTCTTGTGTATGCGAGAGTGTGTGTAATGCAAATTGATATATGGATCAGATATAGATGTGATGGGTATGTGTACTGTATGTAACCTCTGCCGAGACAGGAAACTGTCAGCCTCGGGCTGCTGTGTCTCATCCGGTGTGACGGGATGGTGAGCGCTGGACTTCCTGTGTCGAGCCAGCAACACTCTTGCTCTGCCGTCACCCCGTCCTCCCAGATTAGCTAATCTCATCACTGCTCTTAATGGAGGCAAGCAAGGATGACAAATGAGATTAGGCCATCGATTCACGTCTGCTGTTTAAGCATTATGCTGTTTTCTGAATGAAGAGAAGCTTTCTTAAAAGGAGGGAAAAGCTTTGCTGAGAAAAGGACTTGAGGAGAGACTGTTCTCAGTTCCCAAATGTTCTTCATCTTTGTGCAGCAGCTGCATTATTTGTAACAGACATAAATGACACTTTAAATCATGTGGCTTGTTGTTACTTTTCGTAATATTGACCCAAAATGAACATTCTGTCATTATTTACTCACCCTCATATCGTTCCAAACTTGTATGACTTCTATTCTGTCAGGATTTTGGACCTGTTTTGTTGTGTTTCCACCCCAGCGTGCCCCTATTTTGGCCCCTATTTGATTGTCATTCTGTACACCTGAGTTCTTCTGATTAGCCTGTGTATTTAAGTTCCTGTCTGTGTGGTTTCCCCCTGTTGGGTCTACTTGTCGAATTGCGTGCTTCTACTCCAGTTCCTGTTGTGATTTACTCCTGTGATTATTCGATTAAAGACTGTTTATGTTATTTCCGTATCTCCATCGTCCTTTCTACGGTGAATTGTGACAGAAGACCCAACCTAATCAAGTTACCTCCGTGTCTACCCTCCGTTTTTGTTTCTTGTTTTCTTTTTTTTTTTTTTTTTTTTCCATAGTGTTCCCCTCATGGATCCCCTTGCTGTTAAGTTCACCTCCTTTGTCTACAAAGACCTTTACCTGTTGGAGTATGTGGTTGAGTTTAGCCGGTTTGTCATGTAAACGGCATTTGACGATGCTGCACTGAACTCACTGTTCTGGATCGGAGCAAATTACCACCGCCCCGTCAACCTCCGAGGCACCACCAGATTAAGCTGGAGGGAAGCGATCATTCGGTGTCTGGAGAGCATCTACCTCTGATCCAGAACAGTCTACCTCCGATCCAGAACAGCATCGACCTCTGATCCTCCCTCATCCCCAAAGACCTTTCCCTGCTGGACTATGCGGATGAGTTCAGCAAGCTTTGACGATGCTGCACTGGACTCACTGTTCTGGATTGAATTACCACTGCCCCATCAACCTCCCATACACCACCAGATTAAGCTGGAGGGAAGTGATCATCTGGTGTCTGAGAGTGTCTACCTCTGATTCAGAACACAGCCAGACACAGCGTCCAGCCCACCATCTCCCCGCTGCGTGGAGGGCAAGACCATGCACAACCTTAACGGAGAGCCCGAGTCTGCCGCGATCGACAAGCTATCACCGCGTAGAGCGACAGAGCAACGGATTGCCATGGAGCTGGAGTCGCAAGTGACGTCAGTCCAGGTGTGTGAGCCGGCTACAATGCCCACCACGAGGGATGAAGAGGTGGCCAGTGAGATCACAGAGAGGAGCTCTGCCCACTGCACCATGGCTGAGGGTGAGCAGAATTTGGATATAGGACTTTATAATTCCAAAGGAGACCTTATGGACTTTAATGTTCACCTGCCCCCTCCCCTCCCTCCTTCTTCAGAGACCTCGGTCACTCCAGTTCCCACGTCCAGCCCAGTGAGGGCTGCGGTTCCTGCATCCTGCCCAGAGAGGCTTCGGTTTCCATGTCCTGCCCAAAGAGGGCTCCTGTTTGCCTGTCTAGCCCAGAGAAAGAATTTGTCCCCAAGGGCAGCCCCGAGAGCCCAGAGGCTCACAAAAAAGCCTAGCCTCCTCTTCCTCCGCTGTCTGTCAGCCCCTCTGCTCACCTTCAGCCCTTCATTAGTGTGGAGAGCTCTACGTGGGTCTGCCAGCCTCCATCTGTGACATGGCTGGAGGACATGGCTGTGACATGGCCTTGTCTCTGCCTCCAGCCTCAGAGTCCAGCTGGGACAGGAAACTGTCGGGACTCCACTCCTCCTGCTGCGTCTCGTCCCTCCGTCTCCGTCAGGCTCCTCTATCCCTTCAGCTCCACTTTGGTTCTCTGTTGTTCCGGCTCCACCGCAGCCTCCCAGATCCACGCCTCCACATAAGTAGCTGGAGCCACTTTTTCCACCTTGGCCCTCCGGATCCTCCTCGTCATCCTGGCTCATGTCGTCACCCTTGCTCATGTCCTCTGGAGTTGTCAGCCCTTGCTCCTCCATGGCTCCTCTCTCCGTCGGCTCCACTTTGGGTCGTCATCATGGCTGTAGGCTCCTCCTGCTCCTAGTCCCTCCTGTCTCTTCCCTGGCTCCTCCCTCCATCTGGTCCACCCTGGTTCCTCCTATCTCCTCCCTGGCTTCTCCCTCCGTCATCTCCCCTTTGGACTCTGTCTGCCGGCCCCCTCCCAGGTAGCCGTCCTCCTCCTGAACCTCCTCCCAGGATCTCACTTGTCCCTCCTTCTGTTGTTTCTTCGGCGCGAGGACACGCCTTCCAATATAGGGGCGAGATGTAAGGATTTTGGACCTGTTTTGTTGTGTTTCCGCCCCTGCTTCTGTTTCTGTGTGCCCCTATTTTGGACTTTTTCCAGTTCTTGTTTAGTTTGATAGTTATTCTGTACACCTGAGTTCTTCTGATTAGCCTGTGTATTTAAATTCCTGTCTGTGTGTTTTTCCCCCTGTCGGGTCTACTTGTCAAATTGCGTGCTTCTACCCCAGTTCCTGTTGAGATTTACTCCAGCGATTATTCAATTGAAGACTGTTTATGTTATTTTCGTGTCTCCATTGTCTTTCCTACGGCAAATTGTGACACGTTCTTTTATTAAACATAAAAAGATAATTTTTCAATAGATTTTGCAAGTGTATAAATCAACATGAAACCCCATTTATTTTTACTGTATGAACAAAAATAACCCCACATTTTTTTCTGTTTAATTAAGAATGACAATTACTTAGCAAACACTTAAAACCAGTGTTATTTTAGTATAATTTCTATACTATTATAGTTTTTTGTTATTATGTAATTTTATTTTGTTTTAACTTTAATTTAAATTTTCTGGGTATGGTGGGTCAGAGAGCTCTCGGATTCAATCAAAAATATCTTAATTTGTGTTCTGAAGATGGGTTTGGATTGGCATGAGGTAATTAATTGACAAATTTTTGGGTGAACTATCCCTTTAAACAGAGTTTAGGTCACTTCGTGCCTCACTCTTGCCGCACAGGAACACACACAGTTCTAAATATATAACAATTCAGTACTGCAATTGGCAGGCTGCTGGGTGGCTTTGTGTTGGTGAAGGATGTAAGACATAGAAGTGGCTCCCCAGAGTGCTCCTCAGAAGTGTTAAGTGCCTGGCATGTCAAAACAAATATGTTTTTGATGAACTTAATGAGAGGAAGATGCTGAGGCACCTCAAGCTGTAGAACCAAAGCAAGATTTTTCCTTGTGCACCTGTTCAAACAATAACTTGCTCATGTGCATTTATGAGAGAGAGAGAAGAGAGAGCGGGAGATTTGACAGCCAAGTTGCTTCAGGGCCAGTGGATTTGGTTGCTTGATGTGGTTTCATGTTCTTTTGCATTTTAACACATGAAAGGTGAGGAGCTTCTTATTTGCATATATAGTTTTCCAGCCTATGAGACAAAACACAGATTCATTCATATCTTGTCCTTATTTTCTTATGAAAATAAAACAAAGATGGTACCGAACAGATTAAGAAATTGTTACAAAGCCAAATGTGAATCAGTGAGTGGAATTTTGTTTATTAAACAGGTTATATATAATAAATAGCTTTACTATTAGGGATGCATGTCACAATATAGCATATTGGTATGTTTCTAGTTTTGTGGATGCTAATTTTATTAAAACACTAATAACCTAACATTTTAAATGTAATTATAAAATTTTGGAAAATCTTCATGTCAATTTTTATTGTAAATAATGCTGTAAGGCCTACAGCTGTAGCATTTAAACAAACTTTACAATATGGTTTAATTAGTTACCATTCATTAACTACATTAGTTAACACAAACTAAGAATAAACAATCCTTTTACAGCATTAATCTTAGTTAAATCACGAGTAAATCGCAAGTTGTGTTTGTTAACATTAGTTAATGCATTGTGAACTAATGAACAACTGTATTTTATTAACTAACATTAACAAAGATGAATAAATAATTGAATAAATGTATTAATTGTTTGTTCATGTTAGTTATTACATTGACTAATGTTAACAAATGTCACCTTATTGTAAAGTATTGTGTTTTTTTTATTAATTTAGTCAAAATCTAATTTTAATATTGGTCATTTATCTTTCATAACATGAAAATAGTTATTATTTTGGATGATGTTTGTATGAGGCATCTGCAGTTAATTGCTTTTTTCCTTGATTAGTTTTTAAATTATGATGTAAAAGTATAGTTTTTGCACTCATTGTTACATTTTAATGTGTTTAAGAAAGTTCAGCTAAAGTTTGAGAGAGCGATGTTTTCATTCATAGCTTTAAAAATCCCCTGACACAACATCTTCCTGAACCTTGAATATTCCAGCTTCATTTGCATACATTTTGCATCTCTCCTGCCTCCATTGCCTTTTCAAGAGCATGAATCTTTCAGTGCCTCAAATCTCCTCAAAATATGTCATCAGCCTCCAACACCGGCCTGTTTATTTGCTCCTTTAATTACTGGGAATGTAATTAATTATGTAAATATTTCTGTTTTCACAGGATATTGAGTAGTGCACAGGATAAATGCCGCTAGCGAAAGAACTGTTGACATATCCACTCATTAAACAATACAATAAAGACTGCCTCAAGTACCCGTCCCTGCTTGTTTGTTAGCTCGTGTCCGAGATTTAATTGATGTTCCCTGGCACCGCTTTCGTTCAGACAGCGATTGCTCAAAGGTTACCAGAAGTTCAGTCTAAACTTCTCAAAGTGTTGGAGCTGAAGTAAAAATGCGGATTTTCTGAAGGTGGTAGAATATGGATGCTGGAAAAGATCAAAAATCTTCTATATTGGTCCACATGGACCGGCATCAACAATCTCAACCCACATTCTGAGGAGTCTGAGAATGTCTGAGAATGACAAACCTTGGTGTTTATTGGCTTGGGCCTGTAACCGCTGAGAGCTATCAATGGTAATCTATTTGACGGCGACTTTTTGAAGAGTGCTTTGGAGAGCTATTATCCTTGATGTGTCAAGATATTGCTTGGTAAAAGAGTTGGTGAAAAAAGTATATATATAAAAAAAAGTACTATGGCAACCGTTTTAGCAATCTTGGGGCTGAAGATTGATGTTGTAGTGATCAGCAGAGCAGTTATTTGGCCAGAGAATGACCATTTTATTTATTTTTTTGGAATGACTCTATAGTGGTGGCAATTTTTCAGAGCTCAACGTGGAAGTGAGATACAAATAAAAAGAGAAAGATGTTTTGATGCGGTGAAGCATCTGTGGCTAACCTCAGCTTTCAGCTGGCATCAGGTTGTAGAGACCTGCGCGGGACGGATTTTTCAGTCCCGCTCCCGCAAGAATGTGTCCCTCGCCCGCCCGCTTCCGCGGAAATATATGTTATCTCGTCCCGCTCCCGCCCGCAAAAGCCCGCATAAAATTAACCTATGTAGATTTTTTCAGTACATCGATTGAATTTACATTAAACAGTTCTGTAACAGCTTGTAAGTTCCACTAGACCCCAGCATAAATGCTCTGGATAAAATATTTGTTATTTAGGCTAAGCATCAACATTCACAAACCACTGTTATTCTTAACAAAAAAGCAAACATGAGCTACTGCGTGCATCACGGCAGAATGCAAGCAAACAAAGCTCCTTTAAAGCTGACATCTCAGTACATACGCGATCTCACAAAGCTCTTATAACACAGTTGATATTATGCACAATTAACCTTCATAAATGTCTACACTTTGTGTGTTGTAATTCGTAAGCATGCAATATTCAGCACAGTGCAAAACTTTTGAGCAGTGAGTGGATTTTAACTTGAACACCACTGATTGGCGATGCGTTCCAGAAATCAGCAGATGGCTACATTGCTCACACTGCAAGTTTTAAATCGAAACTGACTATTCTTGCGCTTTTAGATACATTTTTCAATACATTTCTAATGTTTTTAGTGCCAGACTTTCCATTAGACTATGAAAATCCATCATAAATATGTATTTATTGCACAAGAATAATTTATATAAATTTACAATATATAAATTGTTTATCTCTTATATGTTTTTACATTGCTTTACATAACCAATTTTTATTGTGTCATTTGATAAGCTACTGATAATACATAAAATGCTAGCTGTGTAATTTCTGCCACTTTTTCATTACATCACGTCAGTGTTGGGGAGTAACTAGTAACATGTAACAGAATAATGTAATTTAATTACAATATAAATGTATTTTTGATTTGTTTGTCACACCCCTATGGACTATCAGTGTTTGTTTTGTCCTTGTTTCACCCCTGTTGGACTGTTTTATTTAGTTTCACCTTCTGTTGCCCATATTTGGCCCTTCCTGTTCCTGTCCTCGTCATGTGCACTAATTACTGATCACCATCACCTGTCCTAGTGTCATTTAGCCTGGCTTTATAAGTTGGTTTCTCTTCAGTGTTTGATTGTCCAGTCTCGTCGATTCATACGTGTGTGTTACCCTGTCTGAGGAATCATCTGTGTGGATTATATTAAAGACTTTACCTTTGAACATTCATCTTCGTGTCGTGCTCTCTCCCTACACGTACCGTGACAGTAGACCGGACCTTTAAAAAGTATTTTTACCTTCAGTGTTTTTTTTTTTCTTTTTGTCATGAATGACCCAGGTGTCCTCATCCTCCTGATAGAGCAGGGGGACCGGTCTCTCGAGGACCACACCACGGACTTTCTGTTTTATGCCAATTTAACAGCTGTCCGGAGAGGGTCCTCAAGGGAACCTCACCACCTTCATTGAGTGGGTCTTGGTGTCTTGCTGATATTCGATGACCGTGGCCTTCGCTGATGACAACACAAGCCCAACTCTAGACCCAGAGCCCAGCCAACCACCACCCCCGACACGCCAAGCCCGAGCCCACCGCAGACAGTACGGACAATCACCATGGAGCCTGAGCCAAGCCTGTCCGACCAGGTACGAGAGCCGGCCACTGTGCCTATGACGGCAGAGATTTCAGTGGGCCGAGAGGGTGCTTAGGAAAGCACCGCCGCTGAGGGTGAGCTAAGACTGGACCTGGGACAGCTAGAAATGGAACAAGATTTGATTGACTTCACAGATGATATATTTGCAGACATGCCTCCTCTTCTACCACCGTCTGATGAACTATCTGTCTGCCCAGAACTGCCTCCCTGCCTGAATTTCCCACATCCCTGTGTTATCTCCTCCGATTGTCCCCGTTATCTCAGTCTTGCCACCGCTGTCTCCTGGCAGCCCCTCTGCTCACCCTCAGCCCACCATCTGTGCGGTGGGCTTGCTGCGGTGGGCTTGCTGCAGGTCTGTCAGTCTCCTTCGGCAACTTGACTGGAGGATCCCTCGTCTCCGCCTTCAGCCTTTAAATCCCAGACTCCGCCTCGGCTCTCCGGCCCAGCAGCTCCACCCCGGCTCTCAGCTCCCTCGTCTCCACCATCGCCCCACTAGCTCCACCGGGCTCCCTCGTCCCTCCGGCTCCGCCTCGGCCGGTCGTCATCCCGCCATCGCCTCAGGACTCCCCTCCTCCTGCTGCGCCTCATTGCTCCATCCCACCAGCTCCATTGGTCTCCTCCCTCCCTCCGGCTCCACCTCAGTCCTCTGTCGCACCGGCTCTGCTGTGGACCTCCGGATCTCCGCCTCGGTCTCCAGAGCCTTGGGCTCCGCCTTGGCCCTCCGGATCCTCGTGTCGCCCGGGGTCATCGGCTCTCCGGCTCGGGCTCCATCTCCACCTGCTCCGCCTCCGTCAGTTGGCCCCATGGAGACATCAGCTTTTCCTCCACCATGGCTCCTCCCTCCGTCGACTCCGCCGTGGGCTATGATCATGGCTGCGGCCTGGGTCTCGCCTGGCTCCTCCTGCTTCGAATCCCTCCTGTCTCCTCCTTGGCTCTTTCCTCCGTCGTCACCACCCTGGACTGTTCTGGCTCCTCCTGCCGTTTTTTGTTTAGTTTTTTTCTACGGTGCGAGGTTCGCACATTAAGAAAAAAAAGGGAGCGGGTGAGATGTCACACCCTTATGGACTATCAGTGTTGGTTTTGTCCTTGTTTCACCCCCGTTGGCCTGTTAGTTAGTTTTTCCTTCTGTTGCCCATATTTGGCCCTTCCTGTTCCTGTCCTCATCATGTGCACTAATTACTAATCACCATCACCTGTCCTAGTGTCATTTAGCCTGGCTTTATAAGTTGGTTTCTGTTCAATGTTTGATTGTCCAGTCTCGTTGATTCATACGTGTGTGTTACCCTGTCTGAGGAATCATTTGTGTGGATTATATTAGAGACTTTACCTTTGAACATTCATCTTCGCGCATCTACCGTGACACTGTTACAGTTCCTGAGAAAAAATGTGTAATTAAATTACAGTTACTTACACTACAGTGAAAAGTTTTTGAACAAGAAGTCTCTTCTGCTCACCAAGCATGCATTTATTTGATCAAAAACAGTAAGATTTTCAAATATTTTTACTATTTCAAATAAATGTTTTCTATTTGAATATATTTTAAAATGTAATTTACCCCTGTGATTTATTCCTCTGATCACATGATCCTTCAGAAATCATACTAATATTTTGATTTGCTGCTCAAAAAACATTTATTTTTATTATTATTATTATGTTACAGCTAAGTAGAATAATTTCAGGTTTCTTTGATAAATAGAATTTATCTGCATTTATCTGAAAGATTTGTAACATTATAAATGTCTTTATCATCACTTTTAATCAATTTAAAGCATCCTTGTTAAATAAAAGTATTAATTTCTATAATTTATTTCTTTAAAAAATTATACTGACTCCAAGTTTTTGAATGGTATACAGTAGTCAACATTCGAAGTGGATCAAAAAAGTTGATCAAAAGTTGTCCTAAGATAAGAACGGGTATTCTTTTTGGTTTTAGGACAAATTTGATGAAAGGTTTTGATCCACTTCGAATGTTGACTACTGTAGTGTATAAGCTTTTTATTTGACAGTATCATAGCTATTAAACTATATATTGTAAAAAAAAAAAAAAAATTAAACCTGTATTTAACCTCAAAACAATCTGAAAGTATGAGGATGTGCTAAAGTCTGATTTTGTGGTGGCTGTGTTTTAAAATTAAATTATTATAATCATAATTTCTTTTTTTAAATAATTTGGAAAGTCAGTGTTGAGAACTACTGTAAGGTTAACCCTGCCTGCTTTGAATGTTTCAAAATGATTAACAGTTAAAAAACATTTGTTAGAAATTTAGAAAAGTAATCAAATGTAATCAGTTACATTCAATAAAATAATTGAAATAGTTACACTACTTATTACATTTTAAATAGGGTAACTTGTAATCTGTAACCTATTACATTTCCAAAGTAACTTTTCCAACACTGCATAAAATGCTATTAAACACAATACACAATACACAAATATTTGAGATGTGGAAATGACATTGGTGGGAATGTTCAGGGGGAAAAATCGTTTAAAAGATAAATTAAATTAGTGCATTTTAAGAAAAATTCTTGATGTCAGTGACTAAGGAAAGAAAACAAATTCCTACAGTTTTCAGAAGGACATCTACATTGCAAAAATTATAAATATAGTATCAGAAAATGGTAAAAAATTCAGGAATAGGTCCATAGAGAATACCTCCACATGTAAAAACCATGATATAAGCCTGAATATTTAAACGGTCATGTCCCACATTGTTCTTTTACAAGCACCCAGTCCCAGGGGAAGAATACAAACCGACTGCCCGGCAATAGCATCAGGCTCCTCTGTGTCTTTCTCTCTAGAGACTCCTTTTCCTCAAGTCGTTCTTTCCA
The DNA here is from genome assembly GCF_049309525.1 of Garra rufa. Taxonomy (NCBI): domain Eukaryota; kingdom Metazoa; phylum Chordata; class Actinopteri; order Cypriniformes; family Cyprinidae; genus Garra; species Garra rufa. The sequence goes on from NC_133377.1 coordinate 28,174,606, forward strand.
TCTCTTTCCATTTCTTTCGTAGACCTTACTTAGTTTATTCCTTGACCTGGATTCCCAGACAGACCCTTCCACTGATGTCTCCTGGTTAGATATGTGTATTAGAAGGATCCAACCACAGCCCTCTTTGATCAAAGGGCATGACTGGCTTCAAATTTGTTCAATGGCGAGGAGAAACCATGTAGGTAGGGGACAATAGGATGCAGTACACTTCCAAGGGTGTCGGAATTGATTTGCTTGGGAAAGGGCAAGTCGAGGCTGATTTGCACTTGCTGCATATCCAGCAAAACTCATGGGAGATGTAATTTTCTCTCATGGTGAAAACCAAAGATGGATTCAAACATAGACAAACCGCAGTATGGAGATTCAAAATATACAGTAGTTGTGGAATAAATCCTGTCTGAAAGTTGCGCCTAGAAATATGGCACCTCGAAAGCACCGAAATAAAACACACATGCATGTAAACTCACATGTGTTCAGTGACTGTATAGAAAGAGGGAACCACGGCAACAAGGCAATTTATCTTTTGTGATAAATCCCCATGTGCATCTCCAGAGACACCCAGCCCATGCGGACAAATCAACACATTTTTCACTCTCCTGCCGTCCTTTTCTGTCTTTCCCTTATTTTCTCGGCCATTGATTTTTGCTCCAGCTCATCTTTGTGTTTTTGCTATTTTTCTTTTTTTTTTTTTAAAGAGAATGTGCGTCTTACTAATGAATAAATTCAAGCCTCATTGTGAATTACTTTAGAAATAACTTTTTGAATCGTTCTGTGCTGTTCCATTATCTATTGATATATCAGATCTCTTTCCATTTTTATAGGAAAAACATCTTTTTTTAGTCATGAATAAAGATTACATAAAGGAATAGTACAACCAAAAACAAAAATATGCTGAAAACTAAGTCATGCTCAGACAAGATTTAGAGAAATCTAGCATTAGGTCATATGGTCACCTATGGATCCTCTGCAGTGAATTTGGGAAAAAAATTATTTGATCCCCTGCTGATTTTGTATGTTTGCCCACTGACAAAGAAATGATCAATATATAATTTTAATGGTAGGTTTAAGGTTTATTTGAACAGTGAGAGATAGAATAACAACAACAACAACAACAAAAAATCCAGAAAAACAAATTTTATAAAAGTTATAAACTGATTTGCATTTTAATTAGTGAAATAAGTTTTTGTCCCCTTTCTTGTAGTTGGCCACCAGGTTTGTACACAACTCAGGAGGAATTTTGTCCCACTCCTCTTTGCAGTCATGGCCTAATGGTTAGAGAGTCGGGCTTGTAACCCGAAAGTCGACTGTTCGATTCCGGCACCGGCAGGAATTAAAGGTGAGGATTGTGAATGAACAGTGCTCTTTCCACCTTTAATACCATGACTGAGGTCAGTGCTCCCTGGGCACTAGAGCAATGGCTGTCCACTGCTCCAGGTGAGTGCTCACAGTGTGTGTTAGTTCACTTCTCACTGCTGTGTGTGTGCACTTGGATGGGTTAAATGCAGAGCACCAATTTACGTCACAATACGTCACGACTTTCACTTTTCACTTTTTCACTTTCCTCTTCAAGTCATTACGGTTTCGAGGCTGAGGTTTGGCAAATCAGATTTTCTATGGGATTTAGGTCTGGAGACTGGCTAGGCCACTCCAGGATCTTAATGTGTTGCTTCTTGAGCCACTCCTTTGTTGCCTTGGCTGTGTGTTTTAGGTCATTGCCATGATTTGACAGTACATGGCCCCAGCCATCGTCCCTTTGATGCGGTGCAGTTGTCCTGTCCCCTTAGCAGAAAAACACCCCCAAAGCATAATGTTTCCACCTCCATGTTTGACGGTGGGGATGGTGTTCTTGGGGACATAGGCAGCATTCCTTCTACTTTAAACACGGTGAGTTGAGTTGATGCCAAAGAGCTTGATTTTGGTCTCATCTGACCACAACACTTTCACCCAATTCTCCTCTGAATCATTCAGATGTTAATTGGCAAACGTCAGACGGGGGCTTGTACATGTGCTTTCTTGAGCAGGGGGACCTTGCAGGCGCTGCAGGATTTCAGTCCTTCACGACGTAGTGTTACCATATTTTTTTTTTTTTTTTTTTGCTGACTATGGTCCCAGCTGCATTGAGATCATTGACAAAATCCTTCCATGTAGTTCTGGGCTGATTCCTCACCGTTCTCATGATCACTGAAACTCTACAAGGTGGGATCTTGCATGGAGCCCTAGACTGAGAGAGATTGACAGTTATTTTGTGTTTCTTCCATTTGTGAATAATCGCAACAGCTGTTGTCACCTTCTCACCAAGCTGCTTGGCAATGGTCTTGTGTAGGTCTACAATCTTGTCCCTGACATCCTTGAACATCTCTTTGGTCTTGGCCATGGTGAAGAGTTTGGAATCTGATTGATTGATTGCTTCTGTGGACAGGTGTCTTTTATACAGGTAACCAATCCCTTTAAGAGAGTACTCCTAATCTCAGTTTGTGACCTGTATAAAAGACACCTGGGAACCAGAAATCTTGCTGACTGATAGAGGATCAAATACTTATTTCACTCATTAAAATGCAAATAACTTTGAAATGTTTTTTTCTTTTTCTTTTTCTTTTGTTGTTGTTATTCTGTCTCTTACTGTTCAAATAAACCTACCATTAAAATTATAGACTGATCATTTCTTTGTCAGTGGGATGTTTTTAACTTCAAACCATTGCTTTTGTCTTCAATCCATTGATTTTTTTTTCCAAAAAAGACGCCTCATCTGAATCAGAAGATAAATATGCACAGTTCAAGCACCATTTACAAGTGAAAACAGTCCAAAGCAGTTTTAAAGGAGCATGTCAGTGGATTTTGATGTGAGAGGACAACAGTAGATGGATTTTTTCTCTGTCGGAACTGCTATGGAGCTATGGTTTAATGTTAATTTTCATTTTTTGGTGAACTGTCCCTTTAATGATGGATTTGTTTCTTATAAACAGAAGCTTTTCACTTTACAAGACGTTTATTGATGGACTGGAGTCATGTGGATTGCTTGTGGATTTTTGTGATGTTTTTATCAGCTGTTTGGTTTCTCATTTTGATGGCACCCTTTCACTGCAGGGAATCCTTTGGTGAGCAAGTGATGTAATGCTAAATTTCTCCAAAACTACATATTGGAAGATTTTAAGATGAGTAAATTCTCAGCACTGTTTCATTTTTGGGTGAACTATTCCTTTAATGACTTTTAAAAAATCAAACTAGTGAAATTTATAGCATTGATTTGGTTGCCCATTTGTAAATAAATAAATAAACAAACAAACAAATTGTTTGTTCTGGCACTGACAAGGACTGCTGACTCCTCTTTAGCCAAAACCTGCAAGCAGGTAAATTACAAACAGCAGTGGATTTTTACTGATATCCTATCGCTGACACTGTGCGTGCAGATACAAAGAAACCAAAGGCCACGCTTTCTCTCCCATTCGAATAAAACACAAACGTCTCATGACAACACACTCAAACACACACATACCCCCCAGTGGCAGTCTGTGCCCCTGTCCATCTCCTTAATCCACCGTCACTATGAGAGAAAAGCCTATCTAGGGTGATATTTGAGGAGAGCAATGGTTGTTGGCTAGCCGTAAGTCCTCTTTGGTAAAGGATATAACTGGGATTATGTCCGCATCGGGCTGCCTTTAGAACAGGGAGATGAATTCTCCTAGTTTGAGCATCTCCAAATGTGGCCGCCGGGATCATGCTAATATTTATGATTACTTAGCTGAGGTTCTTATCTGCAAACTGCCACACTGCACCCGGAATAATTCTGTTCTACCGCAATATCTCACTATCGATTTTTTCTTTAAAGGAGACAAAATAACACAGTATTAGGCCAGTAGCCTCAGAGCTTAGTAGGAAACAGATGAGAGACTGTGGAAAAAATTGAATGTTAAATGATGATGATTGAGTGACAGGTGAAGACCTAATTATTAGCCTGGTTTTGGGGGAAATTTGCATAACTATTCATACTAACTTTCTTTTTCTTGCCCTGACTTTTTTTTTTTTTTTGTCTCTATACAAACTATTCAACATGGTTTTAACATTGAAATTAATTTAACTAATATTAACTTTATTATTAATTCAATTCCCGAATAAATTACTCTAAGTTCTTTTTAATGAATCAAACATAAGAGTTCTACCATGTTTGTTGTTGATTAATAGTCATGGCCAATTTTATACTATATAATTTATACTACAATCTAATTTTACAGTTGAAGTCAAAAGTTTACATTCACCTTGCAGAATTTGCAAAATGTTAATTATTTTACCAAAATAAGAGAGATCAAAATGCATGTTATTGTTTACTTATTACTGACCTGAATAAGATATTTCACATAAAAGACGTTTACATATAGTCCACAAGACAAAATAATAGTTGAATTTATAAAAAATGACTCTGTTCAAAAGTTTACATAAACTTGATTTTTATTACTGTTGTTATTAGAATTATCCACAGCTGTTTTTTTTAGTGATAGTTGATCATAAGTCCCTTGTTTGTCCTGAAAAGTTAAACTGCCCACTGTTCTTCTGAAATATCCTTCAGGTTTCACAAATTCTTAGATTTGTCAGCATTTTTATGTATTTGAACTCTTTCCAACAATGACTGTATGATTTTGAGATCCATTATTTCAACTCAGGACAACTCAGGGACTAATTTGCAACTATAACAGAAGGTTGAAATGCTCACTGATGCTTCAGAAGAAAACATGATGTATTAAGATGTGGGGGGTGAAAACTTTGAATTTGGGGAATTTATTAAAGATCAGGGTAAATTTTACTTATTTTGTCCTCTAGCAAACATGTAAGTATCTTCTGTAGCTTCTGAAGGGCAGTACTAATGGAAAAAGAAAGATATTATATTTAAAATAAGAAAAATGTACACATCTTCATTCTGTTCAAAATTTTACACCCCCGGCTCTTAATGCATTGTGTTTCCTTCTGAAGCATCAGTGAGCGTTTGAACCTTCTGTAATAGTTGCATATGAGTCCCTTAGTTGTCCTCAGTGTGAAAAGATGGATCTCAAAATCATACAGTCATTGTTGAAAAGGGTTCAAATACACAAAAATGCTGAAAAACCAAAGAATTTGTGGGACCTGAAGGATTTTTCTGAAGAACAGCAGGCAGTTTAACTGTTCAGGACAAACAAGGGACTCATGAACAACTGTCACTAAACAAAAAACACAGCTGTGGATCATTCAGGTAACAACACATTATTAAGAATCAAATATATGTCAATTTTAAATGGGGTAATTTTTATAAATTTAACTATTATTTTCTCTTATAATATAACATATTTCTCAAAATAACATGCATTTTGTATGATCCATCTTGTTTTGGTAAAATAATTAACATTTTGCTGATTCTGTAAACTTGTGACTTCAACTGTATATTAAGCTATATAATATAATAAAATAATTATATATAATAACACATTATAACTTGTAATTTTTTATGTTTTTATTATTGTGATGATCTAATCATTTGCCAATATAATTACATTTCTTTATTCCATGTACTGTAGTCTTAAAACTATTGAAAGAATCGTTAGTGGAGTGCTTGTTTATGTTCACGCAATTTAAGATTATATTTCTGACTCTGCTTAAAGGCTGTCCCTGTCAAGTCCCTTGTTCATTTCTTTTGTTTCCACATCCGCACATCCACTTACAGTATAAACAGAATCTGGAGGCTTCGGTTCCCGTCGAGTCCCAATGTGCTACAACACAGTGACCTTCAAAATGTCTCTTTGGCACTGCTGGTAATTAGAACAACCGCACTCATTAGCCAACGACTGTCAACCTCCTGTGATTTTGTCGGTTTACCAAGAAGCTTCGCGTACCAGTGTGAGCTAACATGGTTATACATGGAGAACATCAAAGTGCTCCACAGAACAGATGGGTTGTGTATGCGAAAACAAAAATTAAATAATTACCCACAATTCCCTTCTCGGCCTCAGACCAGGCCCTTTTGGTTGGCTCTCATTAAAATGTCAAAACATAGAGGCGCTTTACAACATATCTCATCTTTACAGCAGGGACAAACAGCGGGTTGAAATGATAGCGTTCCCCCGTGCCCATTTAAAAGAGTTTGTAGTCATTCTCCCTGGTGCAGTGTCTCTTACAGTGCCACATTAACACCTTCTCAGCTCACTGATTCCAGAGCTACTTTTTTAGGGAGTAAAACACACTCAGTACAGCACAACTGGGAATAACCCCCCTGATTCTTTCTGGCTGTAAGGGGCGAGAGTGTGTGAGTTCGTCCCCTGAGATTGTCGAGTGATTACACACATATTACAGTGCGCGAGCTCCCATGTCACATTAAAATTGCACTTGCTCCTAATAGCATTTTTAGCCACCTTCCATCCACTCCTCCCTCTCTCTTTCTCTCCCTTCCTTTCTTTTCTACTCGAATGGCTGTGAAAATAACCTCTGCACAAAAGGTCAAGTGACAGTTTTTTTTGCTTCTCTGCACCCTTCATTTTTTTATTTAAGGGCCAGAGCTACAGTATAGAGTGCTTCGAGGTAGCCTCGCATGAAATTGTAATGCCATGATAAACAATAGGTGCAGGCTCCACCATTACACAGATGCAGAGTGTGGGTTTTGCGTAGGTGTGGGGCGGTAATGCACATGTGTAATTTCTCAAGGACCCACACATTGCCCTGCAATCGTGTGTGCAAATGTGCACATGAAATTGATTCTGTGCCAAATGAACTGTGGTTGTATGTATGTTATTTTGAGCTAAAAAAAAACAAAACAAAGAAAGTGATGAAGATACTTTTTAAACAGTATAATAATATGCAAATAAAAAACAACAATGTCTTTCTGTTCGACGTGAACTCATTAATTTTCAAAGTGAGTTGGCGGCTTCAGGTGAAATGAGCTACAGGCGACAAGATGTTGGCATGTCCAGCGACGTGACAAAGTTGAGAAAAGTTTCACTTTATGCAAATGTGCCGCCACTACCAATGGGAATGAAGACAATGGAGCTCACGTCTCCTTGCAGCAAGAGTGTCAGCAAGATGTTAAGAGATGGTAATCTTTGCAGTGAGAATTTCCTGAATTTATATAATATGTTTCTGATTATGTATGCGATTATGTGACTGTGGACAATAGGTTATTGTGAAAAAAATGTATCTTAATTATATTAAATGTATGGCTCAAAGTTATGTGCATATGTAGGAGTGTACCACAATTCCTGTAGGCCCCACTAAAGATTTAATTTTTGAATTAGAGACAATATTCTGGGATTTACTTGAAGCTCCATTCTAAAAACTCGCCTTTACGTCACAGGAAAAGAGTTGGATCAATAAGTCTCCTATACCATCTTACACTGTGTACTCTACACATAGAAAACTGAATTGTGTATTTCCTGAATAGAATTTGCAGTCTGGTTGGCTTCCGGATTGAGCCAGACGTAATATTGATTCATGCAAAAGTTTGTTTTTGGTAAGAAAAACAAAAACAAAACAAGCAGCTTTGTTGGTCAGCACTCTTACCAAAAAGTGAATTATTTTTCCAAAATCAGAGGGATCATACAAAATGCAGAAATATTAGTTGAATTTATAAAAATGAACCTGTTTAAAAGTTTACATACACTTGATTCTTAATGCTGTGTTGTTACCTGAATAATCCACAATGGTTTTTTTTGTTTTTGTTTTTTTAGTGATAGTTGTTCATGAGTCCTTGTTTGTCCTAAACAGTTAAACTGCTTGCAGTTCTTCAGAAAAATCCCATAAATTCTTTGGTTTTTCAGGATTTTTGTCTATTTGAACCCATTTTCAACAATGACTGTATGCTTTTGAGATCCATCTTTTCACACTGAGGATAACCGAGGAACTCATGTGCAAGTATTAAAGAAGGTTCAAACACTTACTGATGTTTCAGAAGGAAACACAAGGCATTAAGATCCAGGGGTGTAAACTTTTAAACAGAATGAAAATGTGTACATTTTTCTTATTTTGCCTTTTTTCATTTAGTACTGCCCTTCAGACGCTACAGAAGATATTTACATGTTTCCCAGAAAAAAAAAATAAGTTGAATTTGCCCTGATCTTTAAATTCAAAAAGTTTACACCCCCCTTTAATGCATTGTGTTTCCTTCTGGAGCATTAGTGAGTGTTTGAACCCTTCTGTAATAGTTGCATATGAGTCCCTCAGTTGTCCTCAGTGTGAAAAGTGGATCTCTAAATCATACAGACATTGTTGAAAAGGGTTTAAATACACAAAAATGCTAAAACCCCAAAGAATTTGTGAGACCTGAAGGATTTTTCTAAATAACGGCGGGCAGTTTAACTGTTCAGGACAAACAAGGGACTCAGGAGCAACTATCATTAAAAAAATAATAAAACTGCTGTGAATCATTCAGCTAACAATACAGTATTAGTAGTAAACTTTTGAACGGTGTCATTATTATAAATTCAGCTATTATTTTTGCATTTTATATGATTATATAATATACATTTTGCAGATTCTGCAAGGTATGTAACCTTTTGACTTCAGCTGTATTTGGTGAAACACTTAGTAGGTAAAGGTATAAAGGTGATGCAAAATCCAGGAATTTCAATAAAAATCCATGTCATTGGTAACAGTGTTGACCAACAGAAAGCTGTTTGGTTTTTCTCTCACCAAAAACACCATTGTATGAGTCAATATTATGTCTGGCTCAATCCGGCAGCCAAACAGACTGCAATGCTATTTATGTCAGTCACAGGAATTACACAATTCAGTTTCTATGCGGATAGAGTACACAGTCTGACAGTGTAAAGACGGTATAGGAGACTAATCGGTCCAACTTTTTTCTGTGATGTGAAGTCAAGCTTTACTGAATCACAGAATTGTATCACTAATTAAAAAATATATATCTTTAGTGTGGCCCATGGGAATTGTGGTACACTCCTACACATGGACATAATTTAGAGCCATACATTTAATATATTTCAGATGATATATTTCCACAGTAATCGATTGTCTACAAAGATTAACATCTCTTGCATCTTGCTGACATTTGCTGCAAGGAGACATGAGTTTCATTATCCTCTTTACAGTTGCTAGTCACGGCACATTTGCATAAAGTGAAACTTTTATCAACTTTGTTACGTCGCTAGACATACCAAAAATAAAACAACAACAAAAACAGCTGTGGATCATTCAGGTAACAACATGATATTAAGAATCAAGTGTATGCAAACTTTTGAATGGGGTCATTTTTATAAATTTAACTCTTATTTCCCCTTTCGCGAACTATATGTAAACGTCTTTTATGAGAAATATCTTATTCAGGTCAGTACTAAATACAAAATAATTATTCCTTTTATTTTGGTAAAATAACATTTTGCTGATTCTGCGAGGTGTATGTAAACTTTTTGACTTCAATAGTATACTGTAACATATATTAAAAATTCTAAAATATGTTGGAAAAATACATTTAAAATTTGAAAATATTCATTTACAACTTTCAAGCATGGTTATATTGTTTGGTGATGCAGCAATTCTCTTATCCAAGACAATTTCATTTCATGGGAGACAATAAAAGTAACCTTAATATATATAATACATGATATCTTACAATAATATATAATATTTATAATAATAACACCACTAGAATGAACTCTTAATAAATCATTTCAGCTATAAAATAATTTGAACGCAATCTCAGTGGACCGCTCACAGCTCTCAGACGCCATTGTCCTTGAACCTAAGAGCTCATTTCGCCTTTTATTTAATAAAAAAAAATAAATGCCGTGTAATCAGTTGCCGAAGATAACCAAATTTCATCAATTTCAACACCGCCTCTCATTCAAGGGGGAGTGACTCTGTGCGGTGGAATTCTATCAGACGTGATTTGATTGGACCTCCGCTAATCCCCCTTCTCTGCGAACTCATTTTCATTGGACGTTGCCACTGTCAATCAGTCTGTCTGTGCCCGCCTACCCGTGGCGCCAAATAAGGCACATAATACCGCTGTGTGTATCAGTAGCCCGGACGGCTCCCTCTCATCCTGCACCGTGAGTCAAGCGTGCTCGGCTACGACATGACCAGAGCCCCGCAGACCTGGCCATTCAAATATGGAGCAGTTTAAAACGATCATTTCGGTGCTTTGGATATTATTGCTCAACAGAAACGAGGAGTCCCGTGCAGAGGAAGGTATGTGTCTTTATTAATAATTGTTTAGGCGCCAGGTAAATGTGAAGTGTCTACTGGAAGTATAACTCTCACTGCAGGTGTGTGCTTTCATATTCCCGCGGTGTAAAGTTTATAAACAGATACAGAGAGGACGGATCATTGATGTTTTTGCATTATAAGAAGCTTTGATTAAAACTGAAATCGATATGACAAACGGTGAGCTTTTAAAAACAATGATCTTAAGGAATCTGCTAGAACGCTGTTGACAAGCTGCAGCAATGTGTTGGTTAAGGGAAAAATGTTGATAAATAAAGAGTTGAACATTATTTATTTAATCTATTTTATATTTATACTATTTTATGTTATGAATTACTTAGTTACTAAAACACAAGTACAATTACAAAGCACAATAAATTGTGGTTGTTTGTGTTTGTGTATTATTTAAAAACAAAATTATAAACAGTTTTTAGTATTGTAACATGAAGATTAGAATGATAGATAAATGTTAAAAATGTAGAATGTAATTAGACAATCATGTATGTACATCAGCATATACTTATCAAAATTTAAATGTACATATATTTTTCGGTACTGTCATAATCTCTGCTTTTTTTCTCTGTCTTGTCATTTTTCGTTTGTCATGTCATTTTAATCTCCGTATTATAATACAACAAAAGCAGATTTCAATAGATCCGGCTGTTATACTGGATTCACAATAGGTGCTTTTCTGACTGTGCTGCTCCTGGTGGGATTGTTTGACAGTCATGAAAGCTTCAGCAGTTTTGATGCCAGGCTGTCGCATTAGGCTCAGGTGAGGTCAACTAAGCGTCCTAATGAGTGGCATGGCACAGAGAGGGAAAGAACAGATAATAGCTGCGTCCCTTTAGGCTCTTTGGCTATGCTGAAGAAGCCCAGCTGAGCCAGGCTGCTCTCTCTCGCTCTTTTCCCTCTGCTCGCACTCTCGTACACAATGCTCTCATGTGCACATGGCTGAACTCTGCCAGCCCCTGTCCTCTGCTGGAATGCTGGTTGACTGGATTAGAATCGTTGCCTTAATGAATGTTTAGACAGCGATTAATTGCTGTGAAAGCGATGTGTTCTGAAAGGCCTTGTGTGGCTGCGGCGATATGGACATTTTCTGATTGAGCTGAATATGTTCTCACTGTACGGAGAACCTCTTTGTCCACTATTACGTCCCAGTCCTGCTGCGTCGGTTCTCTTTGTATTCAGCCTCACTGTATTCTCTCTGTATTCGGTCGCTGACAGGTGGGATTCAGATGAGAGCTCTTTGTTGTTGCGAATTATACAAAGAGCTAACCTAGAAGTGAAAATTGCCATTTTTTTATTTTTTTTGTTTGGGGTCAGCAAGATTTTTTATTATTTTTTTTAAAGATTAATACTTTTATTCAGCAAGAATGCATTAAATTAATCAAAAGTGACATTTATAATGTTACAAAAAATATATTTTTAATAAAATATATATGCAGTTATTGTGAACATTCTATTGGCAAAGTATTAAGCAGATGTTTTCAACATTGACAATAATAAGAAAAGATTCTTGAGCGCCAAATTGGCACATTTAGACTGATTTCTGATGGATCCTGTGATCCTGTGAATTCAGATTTGCCATCGCAGAAATAAATTACATTTTAAAAACTATTGCAATAGAAAACACTTACTTTAAATTGTAATATTAAATCACAATATTACACTGCTTACTGTATTTTTGATAAAATAAACGGCTTTGGTGAGCATAAGAGACCTCTATAAAAAACATTTTTTTTAAATGCTGTATGTTTTAAATGCTGTATGTGACTCTGGAACACAAAACCAGTGATAATTATAATAAATAAGCTGAATAATTAAACTTTCCATTGATGTATGGTTTGTTAGGATAGGACAATATATGGCCGAGATACAACTATTTGAAAATCTGGAATCTGGAGATGCAAAAAATTCAAAATATTGAGAAAAATGCCTTTAAAGTCGTCCAAATGAAGTTCTTAGCAATGCATATTACTAATAAAAAATTAAGTTTTGATATGTTTACGGTAGGAAATTTACAAAATATCTTCATGGAACATGATCTTTACTTAATATCCTGATGATATTTGGCATAAAACAAAAAAACAATACCCATACCTATTTTGACCCGTACAATGTATTGTTGGCTATTGCTACAAATATACCTATGCTACTTATGTCTGGTTTTGTGGTCCAGGTTCACATATATTCAGTATCATATGCTCAAACCTGCGTAACCATTCTCTCATGCTTACTCCATCCATCTCTCCTTTCCTTTTCATTTCCTGTGTCCTTTCACATTCTCCAAAATGCAGGTGTCTTTCCTCACATAGTCGGTTGGAGGTGGAGGCCCCTCATTTCTGACCCTTCAGCCTTAACGCACCTTGGCATCTCATTGTGGGCTTATTTACTGCTTTTTAGTGGGCTTGCGGTTGTTGCGGTGGCGCAGCGCTTTCAGCCATGTGCCGGTCGCATCTGCCGCGTTGGTCATGCTGTTCCTGTGCCGTTTAAGTACTCTGTCAGGGTGCAATTCAGACCATATGAGGGCATTTACCTAGGAAAGCTTTATACGCCTGTCATCTCTGTACTGGGTTCCATCAGCAGACTCTGCCAAACTCCTCCTGAATGGCATTATGTTCTCTGAGATGTTGGCAGAGGTGTAAAAAAATCTGGGTTTGGGCCCTGAATGTGTTAACAATGTGGCAATATTCAGCATAATTTATCAGTTCAAACAAATCATGGAAATTCATACCGGTGCGTTTATTAAAAGCATGATTTTTAGTCCTGGCTAATGATTGTGGGTTACACCGTCGGATGTTTTTTTTTATACTGGCGGTGCCTGTAGTTGTTGTTGAAGGTGGCAGCCGGACTGTGCCGGCAAGGTTAGAGTGATTTGTGAGGTTGGCAGGCGTAACAGTGACATCCAGGAGTTTATTTAGTGGGCCGTTGTGAGGTGTGGACTCACAATGAGCAAGGAAGAAAGTAAAACAATGAGGGCTGGAGACAGGAGATGGCTGTGTCCGAAAGTGGAAATATTCTGTTTTCGTAGGCGGTGTAAGTAGGTAGAAAGGTAAGCCATTTCCAAATGTAATGTTTGCGTAACATCCTAGCTCCATTTAAACAGCCTCACTCCTTTCTATGGCAGCATTCTAACTGAAACAGAACCTCATAAGTGATTGATCTGGAGTGCTCCATATAGGCAGCGACTCGTGCGTCATGCAAATAGTGTCATGGAAGACTTGACTAAAAATTGATTTTAATGTAGGCGAGGCGAGAGGAATGATGCAATTATTTAATTGCCATAAATACATTTTTGAGTCTATTAATTGATTAAAAAGCTGTTTTTATTGCAAATTTTTTATTATCCGCTTTGCTTATACTGTGGATTTCTTTCAGCAAACTTTTCTCTTTGCATTCTAAGATGACATTCTTTCTTAGTGAAAGGTACATGCAAAGCTGCCTTTAAATTTGGCCTAAAAAAGTTTTATTGCAGGTAGGTTTTTCACAATACATTTTCCTAATATAATTTTCATTGCCAAAAGAACTCACAATACCAGAATTATCACAATATCTACACTTTAAAAAAATGCTATCAATTTCATCTTTACCTTTATTTTGTGTTTTCTCTCTTTTGGCCAATGAATCGCACTTGAAATACAAATGTAGGGAGAAAAAGAGTGAGTTTGTAATCATAACTGTATAAAAATGCACAAAAAGAACTTCCTGTAGAATGAAGTTCTAAAATGTGAGTTTTACATTCTGTCATTTTTCAATGGCGAGCTACCTGTTTTGGGTGCTGGTAAAGTGTCTTACCTTTGTCTGACATCTCTTCCAAGATGATTTGTGTGAGTAATAGCTGCATACTGTGTCATAAGCTATGTTTCCATCACCCTGTTTCTATGTGTATTTTGAAGTATCATATCAGAAACAAGTGATTAACGCCAGATTTCTTAAAAAAATCTCTTAATTCACAAAAGCGTTACGCTTGTTTGAATTGGTTTTTGACTTATGTGAAGAAGGGTTAATGCAAATTATGGGAAATGGAAAAGCATTTGCTGAATAATTTCCTCCATGCGTATCAAAATAGTCATGTGACTCTGTGCTATGGGACATGATAAGCTGACTAACCAGCTGAACGATCTTGTTGCACGGCATCTGAAATGTTATGGTCATTCTTAAAAGAGCATTTCTGTATAACTGCCTCTCAGAACTGTCTTACACGGCTGTTTTCCCAAACAGCAGGCATCCACCTCTGAAAGCAATGAACTCATTTATTGTGTTTCGCCTGCTTGCTCTGAGGCGCAATAATAGGAATGTAACAATATCAAATTCTCACGATACGATAATATCGCGATGTGAAGGCCACAGTACAATATCAATTGCGATATTTTTAAAAAAAAAGACAAATGAAGAATGGGAAAAAAAATTATTTTGTACATTTTAATATTAGATTATTCTATCTAATGCACTTTGAGAGTTCAAAATGAAGAGCTCCAACCCTGCTAACACTCAACGTAGTGGTTATGTAATGTATTGGTACTGTTTTCATGACTTGCCAATTGACAACGTAACTACAATGTTGCATGCCCATCATTTTATTGTCCTCCTAACGCCGTAAGACTACCAAGGATGTTCCAGATACGTACTCTATTCGTAATTTATTAGTATTTTCATGACTTACTGGCAACGTAACTGCACCATCACATGCACGTAATTTCATTACCATAATTTAGACATTCTTTATATGCCCTGATTACCAGAATTTGCTATTTAAAAACTGTAATTAAACATCAGACACAAGATTGAAAGTTCCCTTAATTTAAAAAAAGTGTTTCTTTTCACCAAGTCAGAATATGGATGATTGGTTGTTCTTAACTAAGAAAACTTAAGTCAGAAAAATGTCAGTGAATTGACTCAACCCTCTTTTTATTTCATATACTGTCTCAGTCTAAATTACATGTACACTGGTGTTTTAGGAAGCTGAGCTAATTGGAATATAATAATAAGAATAACAACAACAATGTCAGTAATAGCCATATATTGTAAAACATTTGTACTGTAAAATTAATGAAAATGAATATTTCATAGGCATATTTTTTACACTACAGTAGGGAAATTATAATACTTCTTTCCTAATTTCTACACCTAAAAGAGATATTTTGAATTTGGACTGCTTTTAAACCACTAGCTGTCAGCAATTCATACTGTACTTGTAAGCTTTTATTTTGACAGAAACAAGAGTAGAGCTTTTATTTTGAAGGGAAACTCAGCAAACAGGTTTACAAAAACACGTCTCACTACAAATCTAGTGAAATGCTCTAATCCAGTGGTTCCCAAACTGGGGGGCGCGAGTCGCGACCCCTCGGAGGGGGCGCGGCAGGGCTAGTATACAGTCAGCCGATTTTTATAGAGATTCGAAAGAGATAAACGTCCGAAACTATCTGCCGCGCCGGCAGATATGAATGCTCCCCTCGTGTTCCGCTTATGCTCAACGGAAAAGCAAAGCCCGCTCAAATAACGCGCCGACAAAAAATGTCTATGTATACTTGTTCCTGTTTGCAATAGCGCCACATACTATGCTGTAACCATAGGCGGATTAACCATAAGGGCAATTGGGCAAGTGCCTATATATACCCTTTCATCAGAACGTACTAAGTCAGTGGATGCGCGATCTACCGCCAGATTCACACAAACTGAGTGAACCTGTGCGCTTTCATTTTGATGCCTATATATTACTCAACCAGATTCTAGGAGCATGCTGTGCGGTGCGTCGCGCAAATCCCGTCTATATATTTGCAAATGGGGGGCACATGCCGTTCTGAGTTGCGGAAAACACCGGATCATGAGCTAATCACCTGAACGAAGTGTGCATTTTACTTTAAAATGCTCAGCGAAAAACAAACTTAGACTTAAAAGGGATGAAGCCATATTGTGCTTTTGGTTTGAGTTTGTTTGGCAGATACTGTGCCAAAGCATAATGGTGTAACTTTAAAGACCTTTATGTTAGAATAAGAAGTCTAAATATATTTTAAACTACGCTTTTTGCCCAGAAGACCTTTCGTTTCATATCGATAATATTGATAATGTTGTTACAATTATTATATTTCTTGGTGATATTTAGTGCCAGTTTATCAGGAAGTGACAATTTTGTTGTCTTTGACTCATTGGATGGAAACGATGCTATATTCCAATTTTGTGCACAATTTAAATTTAAACTTTGAAAGGAAACTACCTTTTGGAACGTTCCCTACCTTTTGGAACAGCCTTTAAAACTTTAGAAATTTTTTGACGTTGTTCCATTTATGATTCAATTTCTAATGAGAAATAAATGCTAATCATTAAATATTTGTTTGGGTACATTTAAAACTCACTCGAATTTGTTTTACAATGTGCTTTGTTAAAGATGTCATGGAAGTCTGTCTGAAACCATTTTCCTCAGGATGAAAACTGAACTGCCTCTTCAGTCATTGACTGACTGGACTTCTGTCTACGTTCAGACACAGCTATGATTACCCATAATACCCTGTGTGGATGTCATAGGAGAATCGTTGCTTGCAATGTGGTAATTAAGCTTGATCTGTTTCCTCACAAATTGACCAAGTCCCGTATTGAGTGGAACCGTGCGAATCGATACTGTGTTGTTCTCTGCGGCTTTAGGAGAAGGGTCATCGGGATTCATCTTTGTTCCCTGTGTGGACAAGTTTCTGCTGGATCTGCAGGAATGCCCCTGGAGGTGGAGTCACGTCTGAGGTGGTTTTGTGAAGGGGATGGATGGTTTTATTACCAGGAGAATATGGATGTTTCTGGATTGCCATGCAGCTTCATAAAGGTGAAAAATGAAACGTACTTTATGGCGTCAGTGTTGGATGAACATAGAAAACCAACCAGCAGAATGCTTGACTGTCCTTCCAACTGCATTGTGCAGTTACTTTTGAATATTTATCTATTTACAGTGCTGGAATGTGTCAGACAGTTAGGAAAAAATGCTGTGTATGTACCTGACCTCTTGTTGTGCTGATCTTTATATTTAAAGCACTCTAGACAAGCATTTCCTCTGTGAAAATAGGTTGTTTGTTCTCACATTTTCTTAATGTGGTTCAGTATTTCGGATGTAATATGAATATTAGGGATGATGAAGAGGACAGGTTTGCTTTTGGGGGTGCTGAGGGCTGCTCACACATGCAGATGTGGACTTATATAAGACTCTTTTAATGGTTTAATTAATAAGACAAAGCTGTATAGAGAAGAAATGTTGCTTTTCTCTGGATGTGCAACAAAATGAGCTATGAGCTTTTTCAGATTCACACTTACAGTTTTTAAAGTAAAACATACTTTTTTTCGCAAGGTCGACAGATTTTTCCCAGAGTTAACTAAGGACAGAGGTATTGATCTAGGGTCATCGTCTCTCCACGCACATGAGCATCTAGATCTAGACCTGGCTGGAGATACGATTTAATGAAAGCCGATAGCTGACATGAAAAATTTGCATATGGAATGCCACAATTTTGTTTCGAAAGTAATATATAGGGATGCACCGATCCATATCGGCCGATCACTTGCGCGTTTTGTCAGTAAAGCCGGTTCTGTAATCAGCGGTAAATGCCATCAGGTGCGTGATTTCACGTTGAGCCGTATATACTACACACAGCCATTGTTCACTGACGAGCTGCGCACTTTCACACTGATAATGAACATTGATTTGCGCAGCTCGTCGGTAAACAACGGCTGTGTGTAGTATATACGGCTCAACGTGAAATCACGAACCTGATGGCATTTACCGCGGATTACAGAACCGGCTTTACTGACAAAACGCGCAAGCATTATCGGCTGATTCGTATCGGTGCAT
>NC_133377.1:28193112-28213750 GCF_049309525.1 Garra rufa
TGAATACCTTTTGATTCAGGTATCAGCAGTCTAAAATAAGATATTCCATGGTTACTTTAAGAGTAATAAGATGGTGGCTTATCTTTATAAGTTTGTTAGTGTTTTGTTGCTTATGTGGTTGTTTTATTGGACCCAATGCATATCTACTGTCCAGAAAACCTCTCAGTGGTGGATTTCATCTCAAAGCTCTTAACAAAGGCCATGTGCACATCACCACTGGGAAACTACTTAAACTTTAATGTTTCATTCAGCATCCTCACAGCATAGTACAGGCTAAACTGTCGCTCAGCTTAAAGGGTTTTATATTTGAATCACCTGATATGTAAAGTGGATTTTAAGTATCCTCTCCCTGCTCATTGAGTGATGCCTGATAGACACTTAAGACACTTACAGCAATTTACTCTTTCCTGAGCAGCCCACATGGGTGAGATATGGCTGCCTCTCCCTGTCTGGTATGCCAGCGTGACATGGACTTGGCAACAACGCCGTTGGCCCCTTCGGCCCCCTCAGATGCCCGTGAAGCAGCACTCCGGTGATGTGCAAAACCCCATTAATCTTTTGAAGAGGCATTTGACCTTTCAAACTCATTAAGCGCGGCAACCTCGCACATGCCGGATATGAGCCTTCCTGCTCGCCTTCTCCGTCTCCCTCTGCCCCCTTTATCAGGGCCTAGATAGGAACAATGTTCTCTCTCCCTTCCTCACCGCACAGCTTTGACCACTGACCTGGAAAATCGCCCGACCTTTTAATGCGTGGTTTCCCGCTGATGAATAAATTCATAAATTGTACGCTCTGGCATGAAGGCTTTACTCAGTCTCCCCAGAGCCGAGATCAGGGCCACAGGTTTAGTAAGCCTGACTTCTGTGATTGCTCTCGCTCCCAGTGGTTGGAAAACAGTTGGTGTCGGGTTCCAGGGGATGGACTGATACGGTTAGTTGATGGAAGCTGCTGCTGCAGAGGTTGGAGCCGTGGCATAGTGTTTTAGCAGTTGTGTTTCTCATTTGGCAGACTTAAGGAAGGGATCTGTGAAAGTACATGCATTTAAAGGGGTCATTGGATGCCCATTTTTATCATCAAGTTGGTATGATTCTTTAGGGTCTTAGACTCCGTCCACATGAAGCCGGTGCGTTCCCTATCCGATATTTTTTTTTTCCTCGTTCTAAAAAAAAATTCCGTAAACACGGCGTCGTCTCAAGAAATATTTGCGTACACACGAAACCACTGAAAACGGTGTAGTATATATGCCAGACCAGTATGGAGCGCTGTAATTCTGCCATAGAGATACACTATACATGGAGAAGAAGACTTTGAGCATGCGCATAACCTTGCGCGCTGTATACGAACCAAGAAGAAGAATCGCTTGTTGCTCATAACAGTTGCATAGAAGCAATAGATTTTGCTGTAATAAAGCTAGTAGGCTTAGTAGCAACACGAACACAATCACGTAGTCCGCCATTATTGTTGTTGCTGTTACGTGTGACGCAGCCGACACGTGATGTGATGACATCATCGTTTCACAAAATATACGGATTGGCTGTACACACGAAACCGCAAGGGTGTCATTTTCAGATTTATCCACTTTGGGACCCGGTTTCAATAAATAGCGGTTTCAGTCTCCTAAAACGCCGGATCCGTATGGACGAAACGCCAATACGATAAAAAATTTATACGTATACAGCGAAACGCGTCTCCGTGTGGACAGGCCCTTAGTGAAAAGTCTGTAACATGCTTTGGTTAAAATTTCTCAATGGTAGTGTAAAACAACACCCTTTTCGCCCAAAAATGGCTAGCCATTTTGGTGCATGTCCCTTTAAATGCTTCCCCGCCTACCTATTTCATGTTCTCTCTGAGACTGTAAACTTTAGCCATGGAACTAGCACAATATTAGGAAAGGTGATTTGCAAGGATTCATAAAAAAACCCTTATACTCACTCCTTTTGTACATCAAAACAATGACGGACAGGCGGGTCTAAGGTTAGATGTCAATCAACAGTTGTGGGAGTGGCCTTGGTCTGTGTGACGTCACACAGCCAAGAATGAGAAAGGCTTTATTTGAGAAAGGGGTAATGATTTATAGGGATTTAAAAAACAAGCAATGGGTGGGTTTTTATCATTATCGTGTGGATGTTTACACACACTGCGAGCACACGTTTATGTTCAAACAACAATTTTGCGTCCAATGATCCCTTTAAAAACAACTTGTAGGGGTCTAGAGATGGGCTTGTTATTAAGTTGAATTATTTTAATTTTTTTGAGTTGAAGAGTATGCTAATTAAAACACTACTGTTAAAAACTCCTAAATCTACTTATTTTAATGTTATTTAAATACTACTATTTATATTTATAGGATTTTGATATTTTGAATTAGCTTTTATTTTTATATTTTCAGTTTTCAGTCTAATTTTAGTTGTGGAAATTTTATTCTGTGCTTCAATAATTTTGATTATTGAAATATTTCTGTTTTTCATCAAATATTTAGTTATAGAAGTTGACCAACATGTGTTGGCCAATGCCGATACTGATTATTACAGATCAAGTAGCCCGATAACCGATATTTTAACCGAAATTTAACAATAACAAGGGCTCTGACAAAAACTTTTTAAAAATGCTTTTAAATTCTTTTATCTGCAAATCGAGTTGGAAAATTACCAATACTGATAACCATAAAAATGCTTAATATCTGCGCCGATAATCGGTTGACCCCTGTTGAATTATATTTTATTTCATCCTCATTTCAATTAATGAAAATGATTTTCAATAATTTTAGTTTTAGTTAACAGTAACAACAAAACTAATCAGCTTGTTGGTTACTAAACAATTAATCAACCATTGTAGCTAATATCTCTAACTTGAATTAGAATTTGGTTTGTATTTTCATGTTGTTTTGATCTGATTTTGTTTTGATGTCTGATCTTGTTTTTTGTCTATCATTTTCTACCATCTTCTAATGAAAAGTCTCAAAAAGGCAAACACAAAAATAAGATTCAAATGATTATAATAAAACATTAAAAAAACAAAGAAATAGTGGCAGAAATTGCAGGTGGAAAAGATGACATTTCAAACGTAAAATAATGTTTACTTGATCAGTCAGATTTTGCGAAAGTAATCTAAATAAACACAAATAATCAAGAAAGGTAATGGCAGGACTTCAGAATAATGTAATAACATTTTCATTTCTTTAACATGTTATTCACATATGATTGTGGGAGCTTCTGTGAAAATGTACGCCTGTGTCATTGTTTGTGTCCTGGATGGGTTGACTGCAATCTCGCAGGCAAATGAGCCAGAGCTGTGGATATCTGTATGGCTGAATCGCAAGCTCTGCAATCAGCATATGAAGTGTTTGGGTCTGTGTGTATTTCTACGTTTGCTCTGATTGCAATCAAAACAACTGAGGGGGGTCTGCTTTCAGAGGCAAAGAGTGTGTGCGAGCATTCCGCTAAACGGTTAACCCCAAGCCAGGGTCAGCTTGAACCTCAGATATATCAGATGTAACATTGTGGATATTGTCTAGCTTGGAAAAAGAAAGAACATTTAACTGATACTTTTTTTTTTTGTAGTGGAACGTTTCTGTAATATCACAACTGGTGCTTCGTCTAGAGGCATATAAATCCTGGCACGCTTGGAATGGATACGCTATAGAGATAACAGCTTGATTTATCGGCTTTTTTACTCTTGTTAAGATCTTGTGTATGCTCAGACGTGCACTGTGATTGCTTTTTCAGAGTGTTTAGAAGGCTTTACGTTCTGTTCAAGAAGCTGATTTCTCAGAGCTCTGAGTTGTTTGTTGATAGAATGTTTATTATTGCGTGATGTACTGTGGAGGTTTGGATGCTGGGCTGCAACAACTAATCGATAAAATTTGATAATGAAAATAGTTGACGATGAATGTCATTATAGATTAGTGGTATTTTAGTGCAATGTTTATACTTGAAGAATGCATAGCATGCTATGCATTTACTTTTTGTTGTTCTGCTTCTTTTTCTCATTATGACTGGTCATGTGACATGAAACTGGCTTTTGACATTTACATCAACGACATTGTGATGTTCTGGTTTGGAATTCCATATTCATGTTTCTTATAAGTAAGATGTAGAATAATGTGTGTATTATATCTACTAACATTCAAAAGTTTGGAGTCTATTAAAAAGTTTCTCATGCTCACCAAGGCTGTGTTAATTTGAGCAAAAATACAGTCGTGGCCAAAAGTTTTGAGAATGACACAAATATTAGTTTTCACAATGTTTGCTGCTCAACTGCTTTTAGATCTTTGTTTCAGTTGTTTCTGTGATGTACTGAAATATAATTACAAGCACTTCATACCTTTCAAAGGCTTTTATCGACAATTACATGACATTTACGCAAAGAGTCCGTATTTGCAGTGTTGGCCCTTTTTTTTTCAGGACCTCTGCAATTCGACTGGGCATGCTCTCAATCAACTTCTGGGCCAAATCCTGACTGATAGCAACCCATTCTTTCATAATCACTTGTTGGAGTTTGTCAGAATTAGTGGGTTTTTGTTTGTCCACCCGCCTCTTGAGGATTGACCACAAGTTTTAAGATCTGGGGAGTTTCCAGGCCGTGGACCCAAAATTTCAATGTTTTGGTCCCCAAGCCACTTAGTTATCACTTTTGCCTTATGGCACAGTGCTCCATCGTGCTGGAAAATGCATTGTTCTTCACCAAACTGTTGTTGGATTGTTGGAAGGAGTTGCTGTTGTAGGGTGTTTTGGTACCATTCTTTATTCATGGCTGTGTTTTTGGGCAAAATTGTGAGTGAGCCCACTCCCTTGGATGAGAAGCAACCCCACACATGAATGGTCTCAGGATGCTTTACTGTTGGCATGACACAGGACTGATGGTAGCGCTCACCTTTTCTTCTCCGGACAAGCCTTTTTCCAGATGCCCCAAACAATCGTAAAGAGGCTTCATCAGAGAATATGACTTTGCCCCAGTCCTCAGCAGTCCATTCGCCATACTTTTTTCAGAAGATCAAGCTGTCCCTGATGTTTTTTTGGAGAGAAGTGGCTTCTTTGCTGCCCTTCTTGACACCAGGCCTTCTTCCAAAAGTCTTGGCCTCACTGTGTGTGCAGATGCGCTCACACCTGCCTGCTGCCATTCCTGAGCAAGCTCTGCACTGGTGGCACTCCGATCCCGCAGCTGAATCCTCTTTGGAGACGATCCTGGCGCTTGCTGGACTTTCTTGGACGCCCTGAAGCCTTCTTAACAATGCAGTGGAAAGTTTTTTTCAGGATTAAGTTAATTTTCATGGCAAAGAAGGACTAGGCAATTCATCTGATCACTCTTCATAACATTCTGGAGTATATGCAAATTGCTATTATAAAAACTTAAGCAGCAACTTTTCCAGTTTCCAATATTTATGTAATTCTCAAAACTTTTGGCCACGACTGTACAGTCCACAAAACCAGTCATAATGGTCAATTATGAATAAATTGAAATGGATACATCATCTGAAAGTTTATAAGCTTTTCATTGATGTATGATTTGTTAGGATAAGACAATATTTTGCTGAGATACAACTCTTTGAAAAGCTGGAGGGTGCAAAAAAAATCTAAATATTGAGAAAATTGACGTTAAAGTTGTCCAAATCAATTCTTAGCAATGCATATTACTAATGAAAAATTAAGTTTTCATATATTTACAGTAGGATATTTAGAAAATATCTTAATGAAACATGATTTTTTTTAACTTAATATCCTAATGATTTATGGCATAAAAGAAAAATTTATAATTTTGACCCATACAATGTATTTTTGGCTATTTCTACAAATATACCCGTGTCACTTAAAACTGGTTTTATGGTCCAGAGTCACATATTATTACAATTTAAAATGCAAGGCACAAAGGCTTGGCATCACAGAGCAAGTAAATGATGAAAAATGTTAATTCTTTGCTAAACTATCCCTATTAAGTGTGTGTGTAGTGAATGGTGATGTAATGTGTGGTCAGATGGTCAGTTGGCGAGGTGGTGTGGTCCTCTCTCTCAGGGCCAGATGGGGAGGCTCTCAGGAAGTGCCAGTTCCTCCTCTCTATCCACTCTCCGAGCCTGCCCTAACACACACACATTCAAGTTAATGGCTGTGTTTATGTGTGTGTGTGTGACAGCATCACCCTTTATTTCTCCTTGTCTCTGAGGTAATTGTAGATTACTTTAGCACTCCTTGAAGGTCAGCTCAAGGACAATTTAGCAGACAGAGTCTAAATGAGAAGAAATAGGATTCACCTGGTAGGGAATGTGTGTGTGTGTTTGGCTCTTTGTTTTTGTGCCCATGTCCGTCCAGTGTGTGTTGTGTGCACGTCAGTGAATGACTGATGTTGTGATGGCCTTGTGTCTTTGTATGGATGGTTGATGACACCACTCGTACAGTTGCTGTCCATTCATTACCACAGAACTCTTTCAGTGTTTCTCTCTCAAGTATGACTCAGCTACATTCAAGTCTATACCTAAAGGTTTATTTATTTAAGTTTGTCTGACATTCCAGTATAACATCTTATTGTGCCATATTCTGACTGAATGAAAGCAAAAATGCTCTAGTCTTTCAGAAATCATTCTAATACCTTGTTTTGGTGCTCAAGAAACATTTCTTCTTCTTCTTCTTCTTCTTCTTCTTCTTCTTCTTCTTCTTATTATTATTATTATTATTATTATTATTATTAAAGAGCAGGTCATAGAAGTTTTTGAAAAAAATATCTTTTTTGCAGTTTCAGGGTAAACAGTCTGCAAAGTTGTTAATCAAAAAGTGCATTATACATAAAGATATTGTCTCTTAAAAGGAGTTGTTTTAGAATCGCCTTAAGTCATTATATTTTCTAATCTTCTGTCTGTTACCGATATGTCACTAGGTAACATGTTTGCATAATCTCCACCTGCCTGTGAAATACAGACACTCGGGCAGTTAGTTAGTGTTTACATGTCGAAAAGACTCTGTGTTCTGTGCAGTGAAAGCAAGTTTGTTTTGTTTTCATAGCCGAAAGATGATGATGTATAGAATCTAGGGATGCTCATATTGACCGTTTAACCGTTAACCGACAGTAAGAATTTTAACCGATTATTACTATCAGTTAAACGGTTTAAAAGGGTTTTTTCTATTTTTTTTTATTTATTTTTTTTAAGTTTTCTGCATGGTGAAAGAAATAATGCTATTTGTAAGTTATCTGTTTACTCACGCATGTCAACATGTGCAGTGTGGCTGTACAGACATATTTCGCTTCACCTTTACTTAGTAAACAGATGTAGTATATGCAACTCAATGGCAAGTGGCGGTATTGGGTTATTAGAGAGTGAATGCGTAAGTGAATGTATTCAAATTCTGAATGAATTATAGTCTAGAAAGTGCGCATTAGGTGCTCCCGTTACAGTCACTGGAAAGCTGTCACTCATCCTAGAGTAGTTCATCGCAATCTCATAAAGTTATTAAAAAGTAATAAAATAACCTTTACACTGAACAATTAATCTCTTATTTATATAATGCCTACACTTTCTTTGTTTTAATGAAAGAGTTCGCGAAAGTGTAGAAATCAGCAAAACTGAAACCGGCACTTTGGTTGGTGAGTGGATTGTAACATAGCCTCCTCTGATTGGCCACAGTGATAATCAAATCAACATACATGTCTGTGATTGGCTATTGCTGAACGCTGTAAAACACGCGCTTCTCCACACGCATATGACAGTGGATGGAAGTCCCGAACCGCAAATTGAAAGGGTTTTTGTGATGGTGTTTTTGTCGCGGATCTAACAGTTAACAGGCAGCGGTCCAGTCTATCCGTGCAGCATGTGGACATGTTAAAAACTAGGCACACTGAGGTATTGGCTGGCCTGCTATATATTTTTATGTCCGACAGGAAGAACAAGACCGGCACCGTTCTTCAAAGTGCCAGTGTGTTTTAGTTTTGTCATCTTAATTAGATATTTAATTTATATATTCAGTGTAGGCCTATATGTTTTATTTATTTTATTTTATTCAGATTTTCTCTGTTCTCAGAAGCGCTGCTGATGCGTGATAATTTAAGTATATATCAATACAGTTTTTGTTGTTGCTCTGTATGCTGCTGTTTGCAGGTGAAAATAAAACATTTGCTTGTATTTTTAATGTATCATCACAGATACTCGTGCATTCTATTTTTATTTTAAACTAATTTATTATTCTAATTTTATCAGTTAACGATTAATGTTCGGATAACGAGCAGCGGTTGTCGGTCAGGAAAATTAACTGAAATGAGCATCCCTAATAGAATCAGTGGTTCATTTTTTGTCTATGATACCACAGCAATACAATTCAGGCCTTTTACAGTCATTTACGGTCATTTTACAGAGGACTGCTTCTATAATCTTGGCTTTCATCTTTATTGGCTTCTAATCGTCTTTATTTGGAATGACAAGTGTCTCCTAACCACAACCTGTAAGTGCGATTGATACATTGTGTACATTAAGTAAGTGCGCAAAATATCTATTTTTTTGTGCTAATATGCAATGTATACCTAGTGCAGCTTTAGGTTTCAAGGTAAACCACAATATTACTGTTTTACTGAAATCATTCTGATATTTCGCTGTGAACTCACTATTTCCTAATAGATTAGTGTAGACTGTCGTTGTTCTAATTACTTTTTTTATAAACAAAGAATGTAACAAACTGTGTGTTGTTTCATCAGTTAGTCACATTAGCACTTGGCACGATTTGCTTGCATAAATGTTAAACAAAATGTTTTTGTGTAATTATTTTAAGAACGGATTGGAGCAATATATTATTGTTTTATGTAAAAGTGCATCAAAACCCGCCCAACTGCTATTCAAAACTAATTAAAAATTGTGTTCCACAGTGTAAAATACATACTTTTTGTTCCCCTAGTACATTCACTTTCCAGGGGCTACAGTAAATATGACGTTATTGGGGTTGCTTCAATCCACGGACTTGGCAACACAGATGACAGCGCTCGCCAACTTGCTCAAGTACTCCTCTCTGTGCCAATCACAACAGACTTGGCCAGCTGACCAATCAGAGCAGAGTAAGCTTATGGAAGGGATTATGTCATTTCGAACCCGTAAGACCTTTGTTCATCTTTGGAACACAAGTTAAGATATTCTTGATGAAATCTGAAAGCTTTCTGACCCTGCATAGACAGCAAGGCCCAGAAAGTTTGTAAGGAGTTCGATTAAAATAGTCCATGTGACATCAGTTCAACCGTAATGTTATGAAGCTATCAGAACACTTTTTGTGGTCAAAAAGAACAACGACTTTAGTCAAAAAATTCTCCACTTGCGCTTCAGTTGCTGTCTATGCAGGATCAGAAAGTTATCAGATTTGATCAAAAATATCTTAATTGTGTTCAAAAGATGAACAACAGTCAAGGGTGAGTAATTAATGACAGTATTTTCATTCTTTCATTTTTCAGCATTTCATTGTTCAGCATTTATTCGAAATGGAAATCTTTTATGACAGTTTTGCTGCCAGTTTTGATCAATATAATGCTCCCTTGTTCAATACAAATATTAATTTATTTAAAAAAATAAAAAAAACCTCTTAACCTCAAACTGTTGAACTGTAGTGTGTAAATACTTCCTCACAGGTAGCAAAGGTGCAAATCGATGTCACCAAATGCCAACCTGAAGGCAGTGCTTATAAAAGCACAGTGAATTCTTCAGTAGAGTGTTGGTGGGACTTATTGATGGGCATAGTTTGTATTTAGGTTTTTGCGCAGTTGAGAATGATTTGAGTAGGTGTGATTTACGCCCACCAGAATGGAGCATCTCGGTTTGCAGTTCAGTATGTGAGTTGTTTCATCGTTCTGCTGAATCAAAGTCAGATCACATTCCAAGTGCCGAATCAAAGTTCAACAAATACTTCAGAGCCGAGCCCTCCAAATCCTCCAATACAACTAAAACAAAGCCCATCAAATGCCATTGCACCTTATAAATAACAAAACAAATACAAGCATAGCAGATGTATGTTATTACAACAACAGCATGCTGTTGCATTACTCCGAAATCCCTGCAGTGAATCCCTATGCTAAGAAAATGTGTTGAGAATAATTAGTGATATTTGTTAAAGCAAGCAGCACTTTTATGGTTGTACATTTTCATGCCTCGTATCTTGCAGCGTGAAAAGTCCTAGAGGGTCTAATTTTTTTTAACTAACTAGCAGCAACCAAACAGCTTATCTGTACACTTCTAACCACCAAGATCAACTGCATAGCTGTGCTGTAAACCACTGCAAACTTGATGCCTTTTCAATAACACACTATTGCTCAGACATGACTTGCATGTTCTTCAGAAATTCCAGTGTTATTATGTAATGCCATGCTTGCAGTATACAGTATACATATGCCTTAAAATGTGCTTTTAGCTTCTTTTACACAGTCTTCTGATTGTACATGCACACGTCGCTCTGTTAGCTGGTCCTGCCCAGGAGAGTGCAGATGTGATGAAAAATTCAGCGCTGTTCTGTGGGTTGTGCAAGCTTAGAGTTGAGAATACTGTTAAATAGTGCAGCAGTCACAAAAGGCAGCGTTTTAAAACACTACCTAGTGCCTTTCTAGCCTCAAGAGGCTAAGACTTTGTGTGTATTTTCAAGCTATCAGTGTTGCTAACCTAGCACTAGAGTCTTTCACATTAGCATGTCCCAAGTTGGTCCATCCCATTCTAGTGATTTTCTTGAGTGTTCTTAAAAAGTTTTATTCCAGTTTGGTTAGGCTTTATGTGTGAGAGACTGGAGAAGTGAGAATAACAGTTTTGTTTCTTTTTTCTTGGAGTGGTTGAGCAGTAGCGGCCTTGGCCAAGTGGACGTCCTCCTGGTTTAGGTCTGGACACACGTGTGAAGACTCTGCTTAGTGCGACGCCACTTTTTGACATTCCAAACTTGTCTAAGCTGTCGTGTTCAAATGCTTCCCATCTGCAGGCCGGGCTGCTTGAAAACTAGCAGTGCAGCATTTGCATTTTAATTTGCATTCAATCACCGCTGTGTGAGTGTGTGTTTATGTGCGTGTTTGCATTTATGGTGTCTTCTGAAAATTGCCTGGTGTTTTTCCGTTTTCCTTCTTTTTTTATATTATAGAAGCACAAACCTTAAATTTCAATCTGTCCATTCAGGGTGAATGTAGATGAGCATACCACTATCTTTTTTCGCTCACAGTCTGTCTCTTTTTCTTTCCATACACTGATTTCATTAGCGATGTGATATAAACTAGGATTCTTGGACAGCAGTTCAGCAGAATTTCTTTTTTTTTTTTTTTTTTCTCATGCTGCCTCACACATGTACACCCACTCACACTAACAAATTTAACATGATAGTTTTTTTGATTGCTAACACACAAAATATGATTCTCCTGGCCCAAAATCCCAAACCATTACTTCAGTTCTCAAAACAGGCTCACATTCAGAACACTTTTAGAAGACACTCTGTCTACAAGCACATGTTTAAATGCTTATTACAGTGTTATTTTAGTATCATTTATATGCTATTGTAGTAGTTATTATAATTTTTGATCAAAAAAGCTTATTTTTGGTTTAAGTTTTGTCTAGGGATGCACCGAATATTCGGCCACCGAAAATATTCGGCCGAAAATGGCCCAAAAGCGCATTTTCAGTTTTCGGCCGAAAGACTTTTATCACCGAAACAACACGGCCGAAACAATACGTTGACGCAAACAGAAACCGCAGCCTGCACGTGCTTGTCTGAAGCAACACATCTGCGGTGTGGATGTATATCAGTATATCCGAGAAAGACCCACGGATATCGATTTGCAAAACATGTAATGCCGAAATTTCAAGAGGGGGTGTGTCTGCAGTCGTGCGGGCAGTCAGTGATGAGAGCAGAGACAGAGACAGATGTAGCTTTCAGTGAGTGAAAAACAATGGCTTTACGCTGGTGTTATGTCACAATATTTTAAAGATATGTCCTTTCTATATACTGTATTTTTATAAATATTTATGTTTTAAACCATGGAGGTGAGCCAATGGATATCACACAAGCAACGTGAAAACTGACAGTGCTTTCAGCATCTGACGTGCATTCTCTCAGAGACAATAAGAGGCGATTATATTTTATATGCTGATATTAATTTAGTCGCCTAATATTTTTCTTGTGCCCTGAACATGGTGGGAAAAAATAAAAAGAAACGTATTTTGTGTAAGGTTTGTTTTTTTTGAAACACTGGAATAAAGCTCTTAATTTTCATTGATGACTGCAGTTTTATTTAGGGGTTAAGAAAGTCTTAATTATGATTTCAGGTGGTCTTAAATGTGGAGACTGAAAGACAAGAATTGCTATGAAACTTCAAAAGGCTATCCATTGAATAAATATGAGCGCTGCACGTTTCAAAGTCATTTGCTGCGCTGCTTTGTGTAATATTATTCTGAAAGCGCCTCCTGCTGAAATTTTTTACATTAGCAATAATTTTTAATAGTTTCAGTTTTAGTAACAATAACCACACTGTCTCAATATACAGTTCAAAGTCAAAAGTTTACATATACACCTTGCAGAATCTGCAAAATGTTAATTATTTTACCAAAATAAGAGGGAACAAACAAAATGATTTTTTTTTTATTTAGTACGGACATGAATAAGATACTTTACATAAAAGATGATTACATATAGTTCACAAGTGAAAATAATAGTTGAATTTATAAAAATTACCCCGTTCAAAAGTTTACCCTGTTTGATTCTTAATACTGTGTTGTTGCTTAAATGATTCATATTGATGGGGTTGTTTTTGTTGAACCTTCTGGAACATATGAGTTGTCCTCAGTGTGAAACGATGGATCTCAAAATCATACAGTTATTGTTGGAAAGGGTTCAAATACACAAAAATGCTGAAAAACCAAAGAATTTGTGGGACCTGGAATTTTCTGAAGAACAGAAACAAACAAAGGACTCTCTAAACAAAACAACTATCACTAAACAAAAAAACACAGGTGTGGATCATTAACAACACAGTATTAAGAATCAAGTGTATGTAAACTTTTGAACGGGGTCATTTTTATAAATTCAACTATTTTCTCTTGTGGACTATATGTAAACGTATTTTAAATTACTAATTTATTATTTGTCCAACAACCTACTCTTTTATTTTCATGTGCTTTAATTAAATTAAAGATTAAAGGAACACTCCACTTTTTTTGGAAATAGGCTCATTCTCCAACTCCCCCCGAGTTAATAAATTGAGTTTTACCGTTTTGAAATCCATTCAGCCGTTCTCCTGTTCTGGCGATATCACTTTTAGCATAGCTTAGCATACATCATTGAATCCTATTAGACCAATAGCATCACATTCAAAAATGACCAACAAGTTTCGATATTTGTCCTGTTTAAAACTTGACTCTTCTGTAGTTATATCGTGTACTAAGACCGGTGGAAATGCAAAGCTTCAATTTTCTAGGCTGATAAGATTAGGAACTACACTCCCATTCCGGCGTAATAGTCAAGGAAGTTTGCTGCCATAATAAGGCTGAAGCAGGAGCAGTAATACCACGCAGCACGTGCAAATGCTAAACTAGCTGGGAACTCATTTCTGATAATACTCCGCCTGCTGCGTCCATATTACGGCAGCAAACTTCCTTGACTATTACGCCGGAATGGAGGTATAGTTCCTAATCTTATCAGCCTAGAAACTCGCAGCTTTGCATTTCCACCGGTCTTAATACACGATATAACTACAGAAGAGTCGAGTTTTAAATAGAACAAATATGGAAACTCGTTGGTCATTTTTGAACGCGATGCTATTGGTCTAATAGGATTCAATGATCTATGCTAAGCTATGCTAAAAGTGATATCGCCAGAACAGGGGAACGGCTGAATGGATTTCAAAACGGTAAAACTCAATATTAACTCGGGGGGGGAGTTGGAGAATGAGCCTATTTCCAAAAAAAAGTGGAGTGTTCCTTTAAAGGTTATTAGCTGTTAGACAGATCTGTTTTTATTTTGGACTTTTTTTTTAATGCCGGAGTTCAGTTATGATACAAGAGAATGTTTTGGACTGAAGTGTTGGAATTGCTGGATTGCTGTGTAGTTTCAAGTTTCTAGAAAACTGTGCTTTAGCCTTAGAGGAAAAACCGTCAACAGGGAAGGTATTTGCAGTGTCCACCTTATGCTTGGCTTAGTTTATGTAGTATAATTTCTCTCTTTCTCCTCTTTGTTCTCTCTCCCCAGTCTGCGGTATCACCTGTACTTCGCGTCATCCTGCCCTCTCTCCTTGACTTTCATTCTCTTTATTCAGCTCTGTGTTCATAGGGTACCAGTCGTAAGGAGGCTGTTGGGCTTCAGGGCTTCTAAATGATTGGCAGTAGAGAAATGGAGAGAGAGACCCTCTCCCTGTGCTTTGATTAAACTCCCTGAGATCTGTCCATTAGTAGATGGGCCTCTTCAGAGGATGTGTGGGCTGGTAGATATTGGGGTGCCACAGGAACCAGGGTTAGAACCTTTTCCTTTTCGTTTTATGTGATGCCTGTCACATTTTTTATTTCAGCCTCCTAAATGGTTTCGCCTTCCTCTTTCTTTACAACCCGAAATTTAAATGTGTGCAATCTTTCCATTCCACACTAAATAACAAGATGGAAATGCCGTATGACCCTCTCCGTGGCTAAATTACTCATCAAAAGCATAGTCTTTTAACAGTGTTGAGCATTGAAAATGTATCTTAGATCATATTTCCTATGCCATCATTGATTAATGTTTCCTTCAAGGTAAATAAGTTTGGCAGATCATTTTCTCACCACAGAAAAATAACACTCAATGGTTTTAGTAGGAAAGGCATTTATGCAACATTATTTGTCAAAAAGCTTCTTCTTTCAATCTAGTGATGAACCACAATGCACTTTTGCAATTTTCTGCATGTTTGTACATTCCATATGTGTGCCTCAGGTGGTTTGGATTGGAAGCACTTGCTTCGATGAGCTTGAAATTGATGCAAGGTCTTGCAACGATGACCTTTTCCCTGCCAAAGGCAAGGGTCAATACAACATATCTGGGAATGTCAATGATCTTTGACCTGATAGAGGCTAAAAAATCAAACAGAATTTTGAGGGCAGGCTTTGGCTAAATGGTTCTTTTGATTAGATTAGCAAGAAGATTCATCAGCACTTCCATGCTGAGCTTTACAAAGGCTGCATTCAAGATCGCATACTTTTGGGTAAGTACCTACTTTGCGGGAAAAGGAAAGGAAAGGAAGTGAAGTGAGGCCAAGTATGGTGACCCATACTAGGAATTTGTGCTCTGCATTTAACCCATCCGAGTGCACACACACACAGTAGTGAACACAAACACACACCGTGAACACACACCCGGAGCAGTGGGCAGCCATTGCTGCGGCACCCGGGGAGCAGTTGGGGGTACGGTGCCTTGCTCAAGGGACTCACCTCAGTCGTGGTATTGAGGGTGGAGAGAGTGATGGTTATTCACCTTCCCCACCGACAATCCCTGCCGGACCTGAGACTCGAACCCGCAACCTTTGGGTTACAAGTCCGAAACATTCAATAATTGTAATCAAGGTAAATTTGATTTAAGGTCTTGATTTTAGATATCATTCAGCCCTATTTTCTGTATAGTAGGGCTGGACGATATGACCTAAAATCAAAATCTTTATGCGCAAATATTTATACTAGGTTCTTAATGGCAATTCACACAGCACTCAGGAATGATATAAAAAAAGCATAGCGCAGAATGCCTACTCCTCCATGTTGCCGTCAAATATACCAATTTGTGTGAAATAAATAAAAATAAATAAAAAATTGCTATGCCAACCTGCTACTGTAAACCAAAGCTTGCAACGCTTCTGTGGTCTTCTGATTGGTCCACGATTTTGGAACTGACATTGATGAGCGGCACTGCGTCTAAAAGTTGAATTTCTGTTTGCTTGATATGGCATCTTAAACATGCCACTCACGTGCGAAACACTGCAAAATATGCGAGCGCAACAGTCATACACATCCGTATAGCGCCAACTATACACACGGTAGTAGAGGTCACGATTCTATGGAAGCCCGTTTTTGCCTCTGAATGAAAAATAAAAAAGGTTATTCCTAACTTTTTATCTCGCAATTCTGACTTTTTTTTTAGAACTGTGTCAAACTCGCAGTTCAGACTTTTTTTAGTAATGCACAGTTGAGAGTTATGAAGTCAGAATTGCTAGATATAAAGTCAGAATTGCGGGATATAAACTCACAATTACGAGAAATATCGCAATTCTGACTTTCTTTCTCAGAATTGTAAGATATAAACTCGCAATTGCGAGTATATTAAAATGAAAAAGTGATTTTTGAATTATTGATTTAATGACTCACTCATAAATATTTCACTTGCTTCATTACTGGACGAATCAGCATATTTGAATGAATCTCTTGAATAAATGATTCAATGACAAATACTTTTTCTAACAACCACTACTGTAGGTGGCAAAACAATGCAATTGACACAAACGTTATTTAAAGCACCAGTTACATTCAAAAAGGGATTTGCTCTATTTTGCTACCATAGATATCATTGTTTATATATAAACTATAAACTTTGATCCCAGTATTTTTGTGATAATATTAACAAATTGTCATTGTCATGTTACCTACCAGAGTGAGACATTCGCAAATCCTCTCCCGTAGCCTCATGGGATAGAAAAGTTATATGATAGGAAGTGCTACTTGCTATATTGCATTCTTAATGTATGCACATGTCCATTTTTTTTTTATAATTTTGAATCAAGTTATTTGATAGAATTTGACCAAAATGAAGCATTTGCTGTTGATTTGCTATTGTATCATAACTTGCACCCTTTTATATAGTAATTTTGGGAAAATATATGCAGCAGGGATGTAGTAAGCAGATATTCCACTCTACACCTAGACAATGAACTCTTGTGCTGTTTTACCAAGAAGCCCAAACATGTTTTAGCTGCATGTGAATAACAATATTGTAATTTGATATTTTGGCTTCAGCACCAACATTTTTGATAGGTTGTGTATGACTAAACTGACAAAAGTTTAGTCATGCACAAGGAGGGTTTTAGTCATGCAGAGGTGTGATTCACTCCATGGCGATTCCGTCTGTTCTTCCATTTATAAGAAAACACAGAGTGCACAGATGCCACTATCCAGAATAAGACTTGTCTTTTTAACAGCCTCACTATAAACGCAGGGACCGTGGCTAGATCAACAGGCCTGTGGAAAGAAGCAATAAGGGCCATCTAATTAAATCCAAACAAGCTGATGGGAGCCATTCTGCACCTGATTTGCATAATTAGTGGGATTTTTCCCCTTCTTTTTTTGAAACGAGGCATTTGTGGATTAATATGCTCAAATTATCTACCTCACAGATAAGTAAATAAACAATCATGGAATAAATGAATCGAGACAATGTGAGACAGCTGAGCGATGAGATCTGGCAGTTGTACAAATGATAACGAAAAGCCTCGACTTTAGACGGAAGAAAAGAAAGATAAGTGGCAACTATTATTATAGGACGTTGGACTGATAATTTTTATAGGATTGTTGCTTGAAATTTCTGGTATATTCCTACCTTGTTTTTATTTTGTATTCTATTACAGTAAGTCTGTTCCCAGATCAGAGTTTAAAGTGACTCTGCAGTGCAGACATGATATATTTCTCCGTCATCCATCCACTGAGCACACGTCGGTGAGAACAAGCTTTCTGTCCCTCCTGCCATCTATTCATCCCTCCATCTTTCCGCAGTTTAACAGGCACAGACCTGTTATTCTAACTTATCGACTCGCCTGGCCGTATTCTTTTACAAGCCGCTCGGTTGTGCTGCCTATTGATTGATCAGCTGTCGAGAGTATGGATTTCTGCGGTTCCGTGATGTGCCGTATTGATGGATGGCCGGCCGGGCTTCGTTCTCTCCTGACCCCAGACCTTTCCGTCTCTCTCTATCTTTCTCTCTCACACACACCTTTGGCTTGCCTTCATTCATCAATAGGATGGAGATCAATGTCTATAGTAATAATGGAAAGACGGAGGGGGTGGGGAGAGTTAGAGAGTTTGGTCTGATGATATGATATGATGAGAGGGGTTGGATGGATGTGGTATGAGTGTTAATTTGGAAAGGGTTTGGTTTGGCTTTGTTCTCTTATTTTGTTCATTTTCTTTTTTTTTGCTACGGTTTCACTTTTGAGGTTAGTAAGATTTTTAAATGTTTTGGAATGAAGTCTCTTAATCTCACCAAAACTACATTAATTAGATACAGTAAAAACTAAAATATATTGTGAAATATTGCAAAATAACTGTTTTCTGTTTTTATATATTTTTAAAATGTAATTTATTACTGTGATGGCAAAGCTTAATTTTCAGCAGTCATTACATAAGTTTTAAGTGTCATATGGTCCTTCGAAAAGTCATTCTAATATGCTGATTATATTTAATGATTTGCTGTTCAAGAAACATCTCAAAATCTCAAAATACGCTCAATTTCGCAAAAACTCCCATATATCGCAAAGACGTTTTTAAAGGTGCCATAGAATGGAAAACTGTATTTACCTTGGCATAGTTGAATAACAACAGTTCTGTACATGGATGGGACATACCGTGAGTCTTAAACACCATAGTTTCCTCCTCCTCCTTTTATAAATCTGGTGTTTGCAAAAGACCACTGAAAAATAGGTCAATCCTAATATAACACAGACTATTACAGACTATTATATCGTTAATAGTTACACCCCAACATTTGCATAGCCCAGTCATCAGCTGATCTCCAGATAGGCTATTGTGAAAAAACAAAGCAAGGACAATAGCAAAAATGGCAGATCACAGGAATAAATGTTATGTTCCTGGTTGTGCAGGGGATGTTAATTGCAGGGATGGTTGGTGTCTGTACTCAGAAAGCAACGGAAAATAAATAAGGCTTTCTAATAAAATAAGGCAAGCCACTGAAGGGACACGGTTAGCTTCTTGCTAGCGCTAGCCTGTTACATTGCAGTACATAAGATTTCACCACATAAACAGAGTAAGGAGAGATGACTGCGCGGACAATGGCGAATGATTTGCAGATCCTGATCACTGCTGACAGCATCTAAACTTGTCAAATGTGTGGTAAGTACTGCCTGTAGTATAACGTTACACAGAGTACTTGCGATCGCCGATCTCAAAAGTGAAACTAAAAAGTTATCGTGGATTCAAAATGGCAGTTTCGATGCCCCGTATATTAATAGCAGCTCAAGCTCCGTAATTAAATATAGATTTCCTCCATGTGTTTCCTTACAGCTGTGTGAGAGCAAGCTGCTCTGTGAGACAGCCAATCAGAGCAGAGCTCCTCATTATTATTCATGAACCTTCCAAATAAGGTAATAACAGAACATTTCATTCTAGGGACAAATCCTAGGGTTGTAAATGGACCTGTAAAACCGTTTCTGGAGAATTTTTGCCCTTTCCTATGCCATATTCCTTCTATCTAGATATCGGAGAACAATTTAAAATATTGTATAAATGCATTCTATGGCACCTTTAAGCTCACATGAGATGGTTTTTCAGGAAGAAAAAACTGCAATGGAAATGGATGTGCTTTATTGGACTTATTTTGGACTGTTGAAGAGAAACACCCACCCATTGCCATTAAAAAGTTTGAAGGAGCCTGAACAATTTTAATATGACTCCCATTGCATTTGACTGAAAGAAGGAAGTCATATTCACCCAGGATTCCTTGAGGGTGAGTAAATAATGAGATCATTTTCATTTTTGCTTCTGTCCAGTGTAGACCGATTTTAGCTGTTACAGTGCGACACAACAAATGTTGCGCCCGGTGTAGACACTGTGTAAGGGAAAATAACAAATTTTTAACTGCCAGTTAAGATTGACATCACTGACGATACTTAGTTTGATGACATTAAGCGTTCTAAACATATGCCCACCCCTCAAACAGCCGTGGGTGTGAGTGTTTGGATGTGTGATAGTGAGGACGGCAGAGGAAAATTCAATCCACATCCTCATAGTGTCTTTAATGACGCCTCTGTAATCCGACATTTAGTGCATTAGAGAGGAGGAGGAGAGGAAACAAGGGCAGGGGAAGTCGTCGTCTTTGAGGATGAATGAATGAGACAGGTGGGAGTGCTGGAGAGAGGAACGGCCCTCCTCCTGTCAGGGGCGTGAAAGGGAGGTGATGTGGTAATGTGGCGAGAATCAGAGTCTAATTTGATCTAAAGTGGATTCCTAAATTGAGAGAGGGGAAAAAAGTCTTTCCCTCTCTCTCTTCCACTTACGCAACCCCTCGTCCACATTCTTGACTCCGTTGCTTATTAACAACGACAGAAAGAGAGAGAAGGAGAATTAGAGATGGGGGAGGAGTTGTTCCCTTACACTGTCCTCCTTTCCTTTCCTAGTATAGTTTTCCTAGTAATGCACCAAAAAGAAAATTCTTAGTTGAAACAGAACTTGAAAAAAGGGTGCCCTGTATCAAATACTGAAAATTGCAATGGCATTATAAATTACCATTCCAAAATTTGGGTTGTGTGTGTGTGTCTATATATATATATATATACATATATATATATATATATATATATATATATATATATATATATATATATATATATATATATATATATATATATATATATATATATATATATATATATATATATATATATATATATATATATATATATATATATATATATATATATATATATATAT
>NC_133377.1:28214250-28257950 GCF_049309525.1 Garra rufa
GAATCAGAGTCTAATTTGATCTAAAGTGGATTCCTAAATTGAGAGAGGGGAAAAAAGTCTTTCCCTCTCTCTCTTCCACTTACGCAACCCCTCGTCCACATTCTTGACTCCGTTGCTTATTAACAACGACAGAAAGAGAGAGAAGGAGAATTAGAGATGGGGGAGGAGTTGTTCCCTTACACTGTCCTCCTTTCCTTTCCTAGTATAGTTTTCCTAGTAATGCACCAAAAAGAAAATTCTTAGTTGAAACAGAACTTGAAAAAAGGGTGCCCTGTATCAAATACTGAAAATTGCAATGGCATTATAAATTACCATTCCAAAATTTGGGTTGTGTGTGTGTGTCTATATATATATATATATACATATATATATATATATATATATATATATATATACACAGAACCCAAATTTTATGGTAATGGT
This sequence comes from Garra rufa, assembly GCF_049309525.1. Taxonomy (NCBI): domain Eukaryota; kingdom Metazoa; phylum Chordata; class Actinopteri; order Cypriniformes; family Cyprinidae; genus Garra; species Garra rufa. Next base: position 28,214,674 of record NC_133377.1, read on the forward strand.
AATTTATAATGCCATTGCAATTTACGGTATTTGATACAGGGCACCCTTTTAATTAATAAATAAATAAATAAATAAATTTTATTTATTTGTTTATTTATTTATTTAAACTGAGCTTAATGTGAGACATGATCTTTTAAAAATCATTCTAATATGCTGATTTGCTAAAAAAAAACATATTTGTTAATATATTTATTATTTTTGTGAAAACCATGATACATTTTCTTTTGGGGTCATTTTAAATAGAATATCTGAAACAGAATCTGCAAAATTCAGGACACGCTGTATCAAATATTGTAAATGCAATTTAATAATTGTAAAAGCCCTTATAAATTACCACTTAAAATGTTGGTTCGGCATAATTGTTTTTGAAAGAAGTCTTTTACTCACCAAGGCTGCAATTATAACTGAATTATTTTCTTTATAACTAAATTACTTTTGACTTACATTTCTCTATAACTAAATTGCTATTATTATCAGAATCAAAATCAGAAATACTTTATGAATCCCTGAAAGGGAAATTAAGTTTGTTACCGCATCTTCAAATCACCAAAATAACAATACATACACAAATAACAATAGAGTCCTATATAAAATAAATAATAAAAAACCTTCCAAGATTTATATAAATATACAAGTAAAAATATAATAAATATTAGAATATAATGTATTATTTTGGTGCATCTGTCATCTTTATTTTTTTGTTTTATTTTATTTTATTTTATTTTATTATTTTAGCAAATTTTTACTTGTGCCCAGCCCACTTCTATCCCCATAACCTCATATTACAGAGATCTTAAATTCTCGAACAGCACAGTAAACCGTTCTGATGCCAACCCCAACTGAATTAAACCCTCTTGACTTCATAAGTGGAAAATCCTGACCAACATGGACAGAAACACAAAGGGCGAGAGAGGGAGATGCCAAACAGCGGCTACAGCTAGAGAAATCCTAACTGCTGTGGCACACGCGGCATAAACATCCTGTTTTGTGCACAAGCAGCTCTTGTGTGAATAAAATATTCCTTTGCTCAACTTAGCCTGGCGAAATGGAGGTACCAACAATGATATGGCTTCAATTATTGAGGTGTGTCTGAAAGCTTCACTAAAACTGTCCTCTCACTCAGAAAAGAGCTCCGGTTAACATAGAGGGCCCACCATGACATTTAAAAAAACACAGCAATCAGCACAAAGGTTAAGTGGGACAGGAAACCAAGGTGTGTGTGTGTTTGTCTGTGCTTGTGGATGCTCAAGGGTTATGTGCTTTCTTATTATTGGTAGTAGTCAACCACCTAACTTCCATCTAAAACTTGCAGTTTCTTCTTCAGATGTCAAATTCTAGTGGTACAACCTTTTTTGCTAGTAGAACAGTTCTGTCACTTTGAATGTGCATTAGTCAGAGCTGTCTGTTGTCTCTTTGATGCTCTCTAATCATTTTGACTTGGCTCACATCTCATAACTCGTTATGTAAGCACATGCTCTGGCTGACAGCACTCTCCACTCAGGGAGTCGGTCACATGACCTGCCTGCTCTCAGCCCGACCCTTATTGGCGACTGCGGGCTTCATTCGTGACATGTATTTCAAAATAAGTAACTATGGATTTGTGGATTTCGCTTGTGATAGCTCTCAAAAAAAGGTAAAATAAACTTTAAATTATAGGGGAAAAATATCTGCATGCTTCCCACCAGTCATGAAACTCAATTTCAGCATTTTGTCTATATGTGACTCCAGACCACAAAACCAGTCATAAGTAGCACAGGTATATTTGTAGCAATAGCCAAAAATGCATTGTATGGGTCAAAATTATCGATTTTTATTTTATGCCAAAAATCATTAGTATATTAACTAAAGATCATGTCCATGAAGATATTTTGTAAATTTCCTACCGTAAATATATCAAAACTTATTTTTTTGTTAGTAATATGCATTGCTAAGAACTTCATTTGGACAACTTTAAAGGCGATTTTCTCAATATTAAGATTTTTTGCACTGTCAGATTCCAGATATTCAAAAACTTGTATCTCGGCCAAATATTGTCTATCCTAACAAACCGTACATCAATGGAAAGCTTATTTATTCAGCTTTCAGATGATGTATAGATCTCAGTTTCAAAAAATTGACCCTTATGACTGGTTTTGTGGTCCAGGGTCACATATACTATTCAAGAGTTTGGGGTCGGTGAGAATTTTTTTATATTTTTTATATATATTTTTAAAAGATGCTCTTCAATTTATTTAAAGGTGCCATAGAATGCATTGAAACAATATTTCAAATTGTTTTCTGACATCTACATAGAAGGTATATGGCATAGAAAAGGGCAAAAAATCTCCAGAAACGGTTTTACAGGTCCATTTACAACCCTAGGATTTGTCCCTAGAGTGAAATGCTCTGTTTATTGCCTTATTTGGAAGCTTGGTGAATATTAATGAGGAACTCTGCTCTGATTGGCTGTCTCACAGAGCTGCTCGCTCTCACACAGCTGTAAGGAAACACATGGAGGAAATATATATTTAATTATGGCCGCTTTATTTATTTAACTCTAGCCACTTTTAATATGCGTTTTGTTGAATCTGCCGTTTTGAATCCGCCGACATTTTACTCTCTCTATAGTGATCGCATGTGCTCTGTGTATAATGTAAGAAGGACTTACCACACAAGTTTTGATGCTTTAGTGATGCTCAAGATCTGTAAATCATTCTCCATCATCAGTGCAGTCATCTCTCCTTACTCTGTTTATGTGGTAAGGGAAATCTTATGTACTGCAATGTAATAGGCTAGCGCTAGCATTAAGCTAACCATGTCCCTTCAGTGTCTTGCCTTGTTTTACCGATGTACTGACGTTAATGTTGATTGGGCTATGTAAATGTTGGGGGCGTAACTATTAACGATCCCGGGGCTATTGCGTAATAGTCGGTGTTATGTTGGAATTGACCTATTTTTCGCTGGTCTTTTGCAAACACCAGAATTATATAAGAAGGAGGAAAGGATGGTGTTTGAGACTCATGGTATGTCACGTCCATGTACTGAACTGTTATTATTCAACTGTGCCAAGGTAAACACAGTTTTCCATTCTATGGCACCTTTAATCTAAAATACAGTCAAAAAATAAAAAAAAATATACAACCTAAAAAAGATTTCCCTTTGAATATATTTTAAAATGTTCCAAAGCTGAATTTTCAGCAGTCATTACTTCTCGTCTTTAGTTCATGTCATAAAACGTTAATGTTTGAGGTGAGTAGGAGATTTATTTATTTTAAATAAATTAATATTTTTATTCTACAAGGCTACATTTAATTATTCGTAAGTAAAGATATTTATCATGTTACAAATGATTTCAAATACATGCTGTTCTTTTGAACTTTCTATTCATCAAGAATCCTAAAAAATGTATCAACATTTCTGCAAAAATATTAAAGGGATAGTTCACACAAAAATGAAAATAAACATGATTATCTCGCTCTCAAGCCATCCTATGAGTATATGACTTTCTTCTTTTAGACAAATACAATCGGAGTTAAATTAAAAAAAGTCCTGGCTTTTCCAAACTTTATAATTTCAGTGAATGGCTGTTGAGATTTTTAAGTCTATTCAGTGCATTCATGTTACTCATGGTTTGCAGGGTTAAAAACTGCCTTATAAAGCAAATCGATGCATTTGTGTAAGAAAAATATCCATATTTAAAACTTTAAATTTAAAACTATATAGTGTAATTGTTTCTGCTAGCTGTTGTACAAACATTTACGAGGTCTGTTGAGAATATGCTAGTCTCGTAAGAACCAAGTTTTGTTAGCAGCAGGAAAACCAGTCCCCTCTTGGCTTATATTAAAATCCCCCAACATTTTTCTTTACAAATCCTCGTTTTGTACTTCTAATTAGTGACCGGTGTTTTGTTTTGCTCTCCCCTGCGAGCCGTGTGGAGTACTTTTTATGATGGACAGATGCACTTTATTAGCCTTCAAAATCCCAACAGCCATTCACTGCCATTATAAAGCTTGGAAGAGCCAGGACATTTTTTAATATAACTCCGATTATATTTGTCTGAAAGAAGAAAGTCATATACACCTAGGATGGCTTGAGGGTGAGTAAATCATTGGGTAATTTTCATTTTTGAATGAACTATCCCTTTGATAGTTTTGTAGAAACAGTGATACATTACATTTGACCAATTTAGTGTATCCTTGCAGAATAAAAAAAAATCTAAAAGTAACTACAAAGTAAAAATCTGCCTTTTACTCCCTTAATTCCAAATCATCTTCACAGGACATGAGGCAAAGCAGCTTTCAAAGCTGTGCATGTCAGTCTTAAGTCATTCCATGAACATTTAATGACCCCTGAATCACTTGTTAAGCACATTAACTTATTTCTCTTCACTCTGACAGCTCAAAGGATCTGGTGGGTAGATGATGACGTTATGAGTGAGCCAAGCTTCAGCATTTAGGGAGACTGAATCAATAGGAAGCTGTCACTCACATCTCTGTCAGCACGTAGACCAGACCCCACACAGTGTCACAGCCCATGACTCAAGCCATTCTCACTGACCAACCGCAGAAACTCTCTTGCACCTCGACTTCCACTCAGCCCTCTTTTCCTGAAAACAACTTTTCATTTACGACTGCCTCCAAGCCTAGCAATGTCAAGATAATGTAAGAGCAAAGCAAGTCGGTTTTGGGAAGGATGTTGTGTTGTGTTGGCTCGGAGGGGGGTTGTGTTTTTAAAAGCGGGCGTTCGCCACTGTGACCCATTTCGAAACGATGCCAAGCTGATCAGAAAGAAGAGCGAGAATGACTGAGAGGTCCTCATGAATTCACCTCCTTCTGTGCGGAAACCCAGGCAAACAGCTGTTATTATGATTCAGCGGCTTGCGCACGTACGTGCGAACGTTTCCATAGAACCCTCGAGAAAAGCGAGCGCTCTTTAGACCCCAGTGGCAGAGCTGAAAGTTTAATGAGGTCATAAAGGTCTGTGTGGGGCTTCGACTTAATGCGCTTTGCCGTTCGGTTGGTTTTAACGGCCGCAAACACACATAGAGAGTCCATTTAAGTTTGTGTGTGTGCTTATTAGAGGGATAATGTTCAGGCCGATGAGTGTCCCACAGGTCTCTGGACTCTGATTGGTGCAATCTGAGCTTTATGTATATGCGCAGATAAGCTACATGGAAGGGAGTTTAACAACATGTGGCTAATCCCCTCTATTGAATTTTATGGTTCTCATTTTATAATTCTTTCACTGGGATTTGCATAAGTGTGTTGGGTTTGACAGGGAGATTAGTGCCCGTGTGACATACAGTAAGCACATCCTTCAGTCAGACCTCTTTATGACGTTGTCTTTGTTTGTGACCTCTCTTCAAGGGTTAATTTGGGCTTTTGGGGATGAGGGAATAATTCTGCTCCCAGGTTCTGCTAATGTCTAGAGGGAAGAATAGTGCTTAATGTAATGAAGGTTATTTGGGGTAAGTACATTTGCTAAATAGGGACAGGAAGTGTGTATTTTTGGAATGAAAGCTCCCGGAATTATGTTCCGGATCATTCTGGCTCAATTTAATGGAAAGGTTCAAGTTAAAACTTTGTCATTTACTTAACTTCATGTCTTTCTAAACCTGTTTGACTGACTTTCATAGGGCCTTTATGATTGAAAATGCGTAAGGAATCATGGAATCCCATCAAAAAAATTGAATTTATTGTATAACGCGGAATTTGCTAAATTTTGGATGAATAAATCAAAAGTAGGACAGTACACTTTAATCAAAACGTGATATGGACTAGTGTCTGTGAATATTAAGCTACAAAAATACTATTTATCTCTATACACAGAAGCGCGTTTTCATTTACTATACACATAGTGAAGCACGCATGGCGCTCGCTGTGTTTTCAGCCTCTGCCATGTCAGTATGAGTGATGATAATCATTAAAACTGCTCTGAGAGTCTCTTCATGAGCATTTCACCATTTCTTTTGAGTAAAACTGTCGTCATATCATATACTTACTGAAAACGTCTTCACAGCAACCCGTCAAAAAGTTCAGTTTAACTTGAAGAAACTGTGACAGAAATATAAAAATGAATGTAGTGATAGTAGTACTACTACTAATAAAATGATTAAAACATTACTTTTCAGATCATATTTGCCAGAGAAAGTATTAACCAGAATTTAATTACCAGATAAATGTAAACACACACACAAAATAAACAAAATAAAAAATTATTTAGATTTTTTTTTTTTTTTTTTTGTAAAATCATTTATCAATATGCTTTTAATTATTAAAACTTAATGAAACTATTAAAATGGAATCCAGAAATCTAATACAAAACAGAATCTGGTAAAATTAGAGAATTTGAGAAAAAAAGTCATAGGGCCCAAAAATGTAATGTTTGTTGAACTTATAAATTTCTTCTAAATTGTGTAAGTTTCATGACTTCAGTTAATTAGACATGCTTTCTGATAATAAAATAAAATAATATAAATAAATAACTTAACCATTAAAACAGAGTCTAGAATAATTAAAATAGGGGAAAACTGAATCCAAAAAAATTAAAACAGATAAAAAACATATTTCATAGGGCCCTAAAATGTAATTTTTGTTAAACATCTAATAAATTGCTGTTTAATCGTTTATGTTTCATGACTTCAATTAATTAGACATTGCTTTCTGATAAAATAAATAAATAACCATTAAAACAGAGTCTAGAATAATTTAAATGGGGGAAAACACTGAATCCAGAAAAATGAAAACTGATTGAAAACATATTTCATAGGACCCTAAAATGTAATAAATTGCTGTTAAATTGTGTATGTTTCATGACTTCAATTAGTTAGACATGCTTTCTGAAAAAAAATGCACCATTAAAGAGTCTAGAATAATTAAAATTATTAAATTAAAAAGATTAAAAACGGATTTCACAGGGCCCCATTTTCTTCTGTAGAACATAAAATTAAATGTTTAGCAGAATGCCTGAAGCTGCTCTTTTTTTTTTCTATAGTGAGTTGTATAGTGAGTTGACTATGACTGTCAAGCAGGATGCCCGATGAATTAAATAACCCAAAGCTATTGCATGGCTTCAGAATATAGTGCTTGAGTTTTATTACCTGTTTTATGACACTTTTATGCTGCTTTTGCACTTTTTGGAAGCTTGAAATCTCCATATTTCCATTAATAGTAATTGCATGGAAAAGAGTGACTTTAAAGTCATAATGATCCTCTCTTCCGTATTGTGACCAACACTGCCGCTCAAAAGTGGGATCGGCAAGACTTGTAATGTTTTTTAAATGTCTCTTATGCTCATAAAGGCTGCATTTATTTAATCCAAAAAAAAAAACTAATATTTGTTTATTACAGTATAAAATAATGTTTTTTATTTGATTATACTTTAAAGTATAATTTATTCTTGTGATGCAAAGCTGAATTTTCATCAGCTGTTACTCCAGTCTTAAGTGTCACAGAATCGATTCTAATATTCTGATTTATTATTAGAATGATCAATGTTGGAAACAGTTGTGCTGCCAGATATTTTTTTTGGAACCTGTGATTCTTTTTTTCAGCATTCTTTGATAAATAACAAGTTAAAAAGAACAGCATTTATTCAAAATATAAATCTTTTCTAACAATGTAAATCTATGCTATCACTTTTCATTAATTTAACACGTCCTTGGTGAATAAACGTATTAATTTGTTTCAAAAAAAGAAAGAAGAAAAATTTGCTGACCCCAGACTTTTGAACAGTAGTGTATATTGTTAAAAAAAACTTTCGATTTTAAATAAATGCTGTTCTTTTAAAACTTTTATTGATCAAAGAATCCTGAAAAAAGTATCACAGGTTCAAGTGCAGCTCTGAATGAGAGCTTGAAGTCAATTGTAAGAAAGCACATGCATGGATAAATCGTTCACAATAAAATCAATCAAATGCATTTAGAAAACAGACTTTATTAAGAGCAGATTTCAAATCTGTCCATTTGTGTTCCACAAAAGAAAGTCAAATGGGTTTGAAATGATGAGGCAAGTAAATGATTTTTCATTTTTGGTTGAACGATTCGTTCTACTTGTCGTTTTCTCATTTTTGCTGTTTCTCTCTTTTGCTTAGTCCAGCCTCGCTGTCTCTCTCTGACTGCTGTGGTTCTCTAAGAATGACTGCATTGTGTAGTAAAACCTACTCTGGCACAGCCGCTTCTACTTTTCTGTGTCTCTTGAAGGTCAGATCAGTAGGGGGCCCGTGTCAGCAGAAATCAAATGGCATCTTGTCCCCTAAAAGTGGAGAGACCGAGCAACAGCTGTTCAGAGGGGGAAAAAAAATCCCACTCAAAGCAACTAAAGCAAAGTCAGAACACTCTGAAATTTGTGTCTATGTTTACCACAGAAAACCTTGGGAACATCAAATGCTCACCCTCAGTACGTCTTCTATGTTCTATCTTTTTTTCTTTCCTCATAATACTTGGCAGTAACTGCAAGTGTACAAGGCTAAAAACTGCTCTGAGTCATGCTGTAAGATACAAGTGCTCTCGTGGCAGAAGTGCACAGCTCCTCTGAAGCAGCCTTCTGCAGCTCATCTGGCTCCTTGTGAAGTGGCATTCAGACTAGAGTTGTGATGTGAGTGTGAATACGTGTGAGTACAGAGTCTGTGTCAGCGGCGTACAGTGGTGCATTTTGCTGGTCTCACGTGGCTGCGTGTTTGACAGCAGAGAGCAGAGCAAAGAGATACAAGCATTTTGGTAGCAATAAATAATGAATAATTTAGCTTCTGGTATGGCAACCCACCGTGTTTGGCAAAATGAGGGCAGATGTGTGGCATAGTTTGGGCCCTTTAATACACTAATTAGGCAAACATACACTTCCATTCAAAAGTTTGGAGTCAGAATAATATATAGTTTAATATATAATATATAAATATGTTTGCCTAATAAGTGCGCTGCATGTCTTTCATCATTTTTCTAAGCAATATTACAGTGTTATTGTATTTTTGATCAAATAGGGCTCTAAGATTTCTGCAGCGTGAACAACGCAGACTGAAGCACGAAATCCAGTCATAAAAATTAAAATTTAAAACTTGGAATGTCACAGAATTTGCCAGATTTTGGATGAATAAATCAAAAGTAGGTCAGTACACTTAAATCTTAAAAACAATTGATCATTTAAACTATTTTTAAGGAATATTTACCAGAAAAAATACTTACCAGAAGAATGTAAATACACAACACTTTACTTCTGAAAAAAAAAAAAATGAATAAAATAATAATACATTTTTTTTAATTAATTAGAGATGCTTTTGATTAAGTTGAGAAAAAAACAATAACTTTTTTTTCATAGCCTAAAAAATGTCATTTTTGTTAAACGTTTATTAAAATGTTTCATGATTTCAATTAATTAATCAAATTAAAACTAAAATTATTATTAAAACTAGTTTTAAGAAATATTTACCAGAAATTATATTTACCAGAATTTATTTACCAGAAGAATGTAAATACACAACATTATTTCTATAATAATAATAATAATAATAATAATAATAATAATAATAATAATAATAATAATAATAATAATAATAATAATATTAAAAAAGAATAATAATTGGAGATGCTTTTGATTAATACATTTTAATGAAATTGGAATGAAGAAAATTAAATGGGGAAAATACAGAATTTAGTAAAAACAAAACTGAATTTGAGAAAAAAGTCATAACCTTAAAAGTTTAATTAAAATACTATTATTATTATTATTATTATTATTATTATTATTATTATTAAAACATCATTATTAAAACATTAAAATGTTTCATGATTTCAGTTAATTAATCAAATTAAAACTAAAATTATTATTAAAACTAGTTTTAAGAAATATTTACCAGAAATTATATTTACCAGAATTTATTTACCAGAAGAATGTAAATACACAACACTTTACTTCTGAAAAAAAAAAAAAATGAATAAAATAATACATTTTTTTTAAATTAATTAGAAATGCTTTTGATTAAGTTGAGAAAAAAACAATAACTTTTTTTTCATAGCCTAAAAAATGTAATTTTTGTTAAACGTTTATTAAAATGTTTCATGATTTCAATTAATTAATCAAATTAAAACTAAAATTATTATTAAAACTAGTTTTAAGAAATATTTACCAGAAATTATATTTACCAGAATTTATTTACCAGAAGAATGTAAATACACAACATTATTTCTATAATAATAATAATAATAATAATAATATTAAAAAAGAATAGTAATTGGAGATGCTTTTGATTAATACATTTTAATGAAATTGGAATGAAGAAAATTAAATGGGGAAAATACAGAATTTAGTAAAATTAAAACTGAATTTGAGAAAAAAAGTCATAACCTTAAAAGTTTAATTAAAATACTATTATTATTATTATTATTATTATTATTATTATTATTATTATTAAAACATCATTATTAAAACATTAAAATGTTTCATGATTTCAGTTAATTAATCAAATTAAAACTAAAATTATTATTAAAACTAGTTTTAAGAAATATTTACCAGAAATTATATTTACCAGAATTTATTTACCAGAAGAATGTAAATACACAACATTATTTCTGAAATAATAAATTAATAATAATAATAATAATAATAATAATAATAATAATAATAATAATAATAAAATATTAAAAAAGAATAATAATTGGAGATGCTTTTGATTAATAAATTTTAATGAAATTGGAATAAAGAAAATTAAATGGGGAAAATACAGAATTTGGTAAAAATAAAACAGAATTTGAGAAAGTCATAACCTTAAAAGTTTAATTAAAATACTATTTATTATTATTATTATTATTATTATTATTATTATTATTATTATTATTAAAACATTATTTTAAAGTAATATTTACCAGAATTTATTTACCAGAAAAAAGTAAGCACACAACACAGTAATGACATTTTAATGAAATTGGTATCCAGAAAATGAAATGGGAAAACACAAAATTGGGTAAAAAATAAAACTGAATTTGATTAATTAGACATTCTTTTTGATTAATATTTTTAATCTAACCATTAAACCAGAGTATAGAAAAATTAAAATGGAAAAAATACTCTGGGAAAAGATATGTTAGCATTAAAAAAGACATGTACCCCTTTATAAACTGTCTTGTTTTGTACAGATTTAGGCAGTGTTTTAGGAATGAATAAAACACAGTGGTGCTGTCCATGGTGCTGAAATGGCCCTACAGTCATGGCGATGTCCAGGGTGCTTAATGCTTATACCGTGTTTCTGAGTGCTGGGCGTTGTCTGTGGTTCTGAATTATAGGCTACGTCCCAACAAGCCTTGTCCAAGGTGCTGATTCAGAGCCCAAGCTCTATTTGTGTCAAGGGCATCTTTTAAAACTGTTTCAGCTTGCCTGTGTTAGTTTACACAGTCTTGTACTTGTCCGAATTGCTGAATAACAACATTCAAGGGTTCACTGCTCATTTTAATTTAGTTTATAAGCAGTTTCACATTAGGGCTTTGTAATTGTAGAAACGCAGCAGAAATGACAAACGCCAGCGTGAATTTGCTTCACAGGCCGCTTGAGCTATATTGCATCATGGTGGTGTTGTAAAACATTTATTTTCTCTTTAGAAAATTAATGTTTAAATGTTAAACCAGCACAGTGTACCGCAGACCGTATTCGCTGGCTGAAAGCCGTCAAGATTCTTGTGCTTTGCAAAGCTGTCCAGCATTATCAGCTGATGACCGGTGCACTTCATTTCACTAAGTGCAGCTCTGCAGGTCTGTCAGTCCCCATTTGAGCTCTAATGCGCCTCTGATGCAGTCACCCTCCAGATCAACAGCCTGTCCTCTGAGACTGTGTGTTCATTATTATTAAACACTCGCAGCTCTATGTGTTCTGACAGTGAGAAAGAAAATACACAACATATAATTGCGATTTAATGATTTTGATACCTACATTCTCATATTGTTTCTATCTTGATTTTGTTTTTTCCCGCTCCAGTTGTCTTGCTGAATTCTAAGGAGTCCCAGGCAGAGCTGGGTTGGACCTCATATCCTTCTAATGGGGTAAGACCTTTATGTTTATTCATTAGATCTTCGTAGATGTAGAATTTATACCATGGTTTTAGTTAAGGGCAACTAAACCATCATAGTTCATGGTGGGACTGAAACAATAAATGCTAAAATTGATAACAATTGATAATGAAAATGACACATTTTCTTTGAAACTTTCTATGAAACCCATCTGAAACATTACAGTTGCCACAGTGCAAGAAGTGCTTTTATATTAAAAGCTTTAACTGAGTGCTTTTATATTAAGAGCTTTAAACAAATTAACAAGCATAAAGTTTGATGCGGTTTGCTGTTTAATGTGTTAGAGACGTGTTTTACATCTGTATCTTTATTACTGTGTTCCGTTTTGTATAATACTGAATAAATGAGTGTAATAGTTTTTTTATGGTCTATTTTTACGACGTTGTATTGTCTAATTTAAAAATGTTTTCTTTTTATGTTTTGGGCTTGTATATTATTGTGTATTGTCTGTGTACTGATGGATGTAATGAAATGTTGTTGTTGTGTACTAGCCATTGTATTTCTACAGAAATGACCGGACAGTGTGTATATGAGGGCCATGAGCCAAAGACAAGCTTCCCTTCAGGGATAATAAAGTGTACTGTACTGAGTTGAATTTAACAAACAGATGGAGCACAATAATAACATATATATAATATAATATAATATAATATAATATAATATAATATAATATAATATAATATAATATAATATAATATAATATAATAAAATGAAGTAAAATAATGAAATGGGATCTTTCAACAGATTAATTAAACTGAGTTGAATTCGGGAACCGGAAAACGGAAAACAGGACTAATCATTCTTTTTGGAATTTTTAGACACATTTCACTATGTCTTTTCAAATGCCTAGGTCTGTTTAATTTCCTTAATTATACAATTTTTAGCACTATTTTTAAACATTTATTCAAGTATTAATATATAAATTATCTCATGTATATGCTTGTTTAAAACCAGGGATTAAAAACGAATTCCAAGTAAAAACTGTATTTTTCTTTACATTTCCAGAGAGCAAACCGAACGAAATTAAACATTATTTCATAAATTCAAGGCACTATAATTTCCTCATTTGCCTCATTCCTCATTCCTTCATTTGATACAACTATTATAGCTAAACAATTAATATATATATAAAATAATATTATTTTGTCATATCCGTGATTCCTGAATTTATATATGAAAACTTTGTTTTAAAGTGCATTCATTATGTTTGTGTAAGAAAATCTGGTAACCTAGCCTATTAAGTTGATTTAATATTCTTGATCATTTTTAGAAGTTAAAAGTTAAGAAAAAAGGAATTAGCTTGTAGTCTATATATATATATATATATATATATATATATATATATATATATATATATATATATATCGGACAATCACTGACATCATTTAGAGTACTTCGAAAACCAAACTATTTAAATCTGTATAAAGGAAAGACAAAATAAATCACAACAAGAACAATCTGTATTTTTCTTGTAATCAAGAACATTTCTTTTGACAAAATTACCTAATTAATACTGAATGATGTTTGACAGTGAACGCATCTCCACCGCATAGCCGCATATAATCGCTGGTGTCAGTCGCAAATATTAAACATGTGGGTCGGGTACAATATTTTCTTTCTTTTTTGCGGTCTGAGTTGCAGGCGGGTTAGTTGAAAACGTCGGTCGGGTTCGGGTTGTTTATACATTGACCCGCGCATCACTGGGGGAGACTGATTATCTTGGAGGTAATATGTGTGATTTTAGTGAGTTTGACTGATGGCCTGTTGACAATTGGACAAAGATTGTCACTGATGTGTCCTTTGAAGTGTTTTTAAAGTGAATTTTGCAACTTAAACAGTTATCAGAACAAATAACACTGAATTAAGATTTGTACAGAATACCCAAACCCTTCCCTAAACATTAGCCTACTCTCAAGCTGTGTGGTTTCTCATTCTTCTGCATGGACCTGTGACAAGCTGCTCTGACACTGACAGTACCGGTCAACCTGTCTTTGTTTGAAACTGGTGGACAAGAAGATACAGCATTCAGTCATCACATTTGTCATTATTCTAACAATGTTTTACTATTGTGAAACACCTAAGAACAGCAGTCTACCTAAACATTAGACCTAACTTAGTCATCTGCATTTAACGATGTTGGTACTATAACAACATTGCTAAAATGCAGTCTTCGTTTGATTGTTTTAATCGTCTGCGAGCAAAAAGGAAAGGCTAAAGTACTGATAACATACAAGTCTAAACTAACTAACGTTAATGTTAATGTAGCTAACGTTAATGCTATAACGTCATCGCCGGGTGCCATTAGAAAAAACTATACTACATACCTTCATAATTATGAATAAATGAGGAGGCGTAAAAGTTAAATCCCTTATCTAACAGAGTACTTGGGGCTCTGGACGTCCGTTTGGCTATACGGTGTACATCCGAAATTGTTGTTTGTGGTAGCTCCTGTAAACACCGGCTATAGAAGGTGGCCATAACTTCGCTGTACCAGTAGCGGATGGCTGGAAGTAGTTAAGGCTGTTTTGTAGAACCCGTAAGATTGTTGCGCATAACCGTCATTGAACAAACAGACAGAGCACAATAATAACTTTTTTTTTAAATTAAAATTAAAATTAAAATATTAAAAAGGTCCCTGAGTTCCCCCCCCCCCCCCCCCAAAAAAAAAAAAATTACAAAATAATGAAAATATGAATAATGAAATCGGATTCTTTATCCAATTAATTAAGTTCTAAACCTAAAAATGTAATTTTATATATATATAACTATATATAACTAAATAATGAAATGGGATCTTTTATCCAAATCTAAAATGAAATAAAACCTAAAAAATAAAATCTAAAATAAATAATGAAATGGGATCTTTCATCCAGATAATTGAAGAAGATTCCTGAGTGCCAAAAATAAAATTAAAAATAAAAGAAATTATAAAATAAAATAATAATATGAAATAAAATAAAATAATAAAATTGAATTTTTTTTAATCAAATTAAATTAAGATGGTTTGTGAGTCCCAAAACTAAAAAGATTTAAAAAAAAAAAAAAAAAAAAAAAGATATAAAGTAAAATCATGAAATAGGATCCTTTATCCAGTTAATTGAAGAAGGTTCCTGAGTCCCAAACCTAATCTTGGGATCTTTCTTCCAATGAATTGAAGAAATAATCAACAGATTAATAAAACTGATCAAACAGTTAATAACTTTTTTAAATTAAAAAAAATAAATAAACAAACAATCAAGTAAACAATATAAAATAAAACATGAATAATAAAATAAAATATAATGATGAAATGGGATCTTTTATCCAATGATTTGAGGATGGTACCTGATTCCCAAACTTAAAATAAAATAAAATTAAATATAAATATAAAAAAATTAAATGGGATAGTTTATCAGTTAATTGAAGAAGGTTCCTGAGTCTTAAATCTAAAAAAAAAAATTAAAATATAAAATAAAATAATGAAATAAGATCTTTCATGCAATAAATTGAAGAAATATAATCAGATTAATTATCAATAATTGTTAGTTTCAGTTCATTTGGAACTACATTGGCTTGCATACTAATTTTGCATTTTTAATATGTAAAACGTGAAGTATGAAATTATGTAATTGTACTGTTTTTATATAAAAAACAAAAACAATACGGTTCCTGAGTCCCAACCGTAAAAAAAATAAAAAAATAAATAATAATGTAAAATAAATAATAAATGTCTTTGTACAAACTTCTGTTATTCAGAAATCAATTTAATTTGTTTAAAAAAAAAAATACCATAGAAAAAAATAACAGATTATTTTATATAGTTCTTGAATGTCTGTAATCCTTTACCAATATGGAAGGAATATCATATTCAAATCTAAAATACTTGCTTATTTCTCAGGATATACAATTCAGATGCTTATGTTGCATGTAAAACCAGTGTAATCCAATTCATAAATGACTTCTGTGGTCTGCTTCTGATGAAGCCGGTGGTCTAAAACTGCTCATTTGCTGAATGAATCATTCAAAGAGTTCAGTGAATTAACATCTGACTCATTCACTGAATTGCAAGTCATTACTGTCAGTCATATCTGACTCAAAATTCACAATTAAGTGTTATGATGTACTTGAGATTTGTCAGAGTTACATCATTGTAGTTAGTTTTAGGGTTGTCCACCTTTGTTTCCCCCATCTTTACCTTTCACCGGTCTATTTCTTGTTTCCTTTCTGTGTCTTGATTCCCCAACTGTATTACTTGCTCATCTCTGCTGCAATCCCAGTATGGACTGCTTTGCCCTCACCAGATAAACTCCATTTGTCTCTTTCTGTGTCCTATCTCCCATCTTACATCTTTTCTCGTTCTCAATGCTAAACCACGTGCTAAAGATCACATGCATGGCTTGATTCATAGCTGAGATGAGCTGTAAGCCTTACAGAGGACGTCTCTGCTCAGGACGGACACATTCCGTCATTCGTAACGTTATCTATGAGGAGAAACGACTGCGTGCTGGGGACTCGCTACAAGCTGTTATTTGTTTAGCTTGTTAATTCTGGACCTGACAGCGATTAAATCCTCCGTCTCCTGCTCCCACCACAGCTGCGTGGTCATACACACACACACACACACACACACACACACACACACACACACACACACACGTATATGCATACATGCAACGCAGGTTTGATCTCTCAGGTTTTCAACAGGATGCTTTGAAATTCACTGCCATTCATAGTCGTATCTGCGGAGAGACTCTGCCAAACTCAGATGCGGATTCAAACTGCTCAATTCCCTCAGAAATGAAGGATCTTCATTACACTGCAATTAATTGTGAAAACACTGTGAGAGTGTTCGTCTTCAGAGGCTCATTATAATCTCTCTATGAGACAATGAGCTTGTTTGTGGTGTTGATTGAAGATGCTTTAGTCTTAATAAATTCTGTGTTTGATCATTGGCATCAAGCTATATACAGATTGAACTGTATGCACTGTAAATATAAATGCAATGTGATGCTCTTATTGACATATAGACAATGCTGTACATATGGTTACTCTTTGTAGTAATTAGGCCTGTAAATCTTTAGTAAATTCTTTAGCACCAGTGTTAATAGATAAAAGGCGAAAACAGTTTTGCAATGAATATTATGATCTAGAGTCCAGATTCTTAAAGCACAATGGCAAAAGTTGAAAACATTTTATTTTATTTTATTTTACAACACCAGTGTTATTAGATAAAAGACATAAATAAAGATTTATATCTAAAATAGATAAAAAATAATTTCTTTTATTATTTTTTTTATTAATTTAATTTAATTAAATTTTTTTAAAGTTTATTATTATTATTATTAAAAGCATTTTTTATTATTACTTAAAAAAAAATTCCCCTAATTAATTGGCAGTCCACCAGTGTTAAATGTTTAGATCTAGAGTCATGATTTGTAAAGCACAATGGCTATTTTATTTTATTTTATTTTATTTTATTTTATTTTATTTTATTTTATTATTTAAGTTTATTATTATTGTTATTATTATTATTATTATTATTATTAATGTATTTATTTATTATTATTATTATTATTATTAATGTATTTATTTATTATTATTATTATTAATTAATTTTATTTATTTATTTATTTATTTATATTATTATTTTTAAAAATCCCCCAAATAATTGGCAGTCCACCAGTGTTGAATATTATGATCTAGAGTCATTATTTTTAAAGCACAATGGCAAACATTGAAAAGATTATTTTATTTTATTTTTTATTTTATTTAGTTTTTTATTTTATTTTATATATATATATATATATATATCTCACCAATGTTAATAGACAAAAAGCCAGAAAAGTTGCAATAAATATCATGATCTGAAACCATGATTTTAAATCCTATTCAAAAAGATGGTACAATCCATAAAAGTTAAAGATTTTTTTGTTTGTTTTGTTGAAATTCTTTTTTCATCAGATTTGAATATTATGATCTAGAGACCTTGATTCTTAAAATAAAATAACAAATAAAACTTTTTTCATTGTGCTTTATGTTAACACATAAATGGCAAAAAAAGCTTTGCAATAGAGTCTAAATCTAGAGTCCTTGATTCTTATTCAAACATTTCTTAATTTGAATCCTTTTTTCTCTCTCTCTTCTCATTTCAGTGGGAGGAAATCAGTGGTGTCGATGAGAAATACAAGCCCATTCGCACATATCAAGTATGCAACGTGATGGAGCCCAGTCAGAACAACTGGCTCCAGACGGGTTGGATATGGCGGCAGGGTGGCCAGCGCATCTTCATCGAGCTGCAGTTCACCCTGCGAGACTGCAACAGCATCCCAGGCGTGTCTGGTAGCTGTAAGGAGACCTTCAATCTCCTCTACGCTGAGTCCGACTGGGACCTGGGCCGTGTCACCCGCGAAGACCGCTACAGCAAAATCGACACCATCGCGGCGGATGAAAGCTTCACGCAGGGCGATTTGGGAGAACGTAAGATGAAACTTAACACCGAAGTCCGTGAGATAGGACATATCAACCGCAAAGGATTCCATCTAGCCTTCCAGGATGTGGGCGCGTGCGTTGCGCTAGTTTCTGTGAGGGTGTACTACAAACGCTGTTTGTCGACGGTGCAGAATTTAGCAGTGTTCCCGGATACGGTAGCTGAAGCTGCCTTCTCGACTTTGGTGGAGGTGAGAGGGTCGTGCGTGAATAACTCTGAGGTGGACACGGACAGTCCTCCCAGAATGCATTGCAGCGCTGAAGGAGAGTGGCTGGTGCCCATCGGGAAATGCAGCTGCAGCGCTGGCTACGAGGAGGGACACAGCAGCTGTGAGGGTAAGAAACTCAACTCAAGTTTCACTCAAAACTTTGTAGTGTAGCGCAAAAGTTTTCGTTTAAAAATTATAATTGTAACCTTGGTGAAATCAAAGCAGTCCTTGCAGTCTCATAATGATTTATGCTGGTTATCAGTTTTTTTTTTTTTTTTTTTTTTTGTGCAGATGATGAAAGGTTTGGCCTGTTCATTAAAGTAATGGTTCAGCCAAAAATGGAAATTGTCATCAGTTACTCACCTTCATCTTTTCAATCAATATGGACTGAGGCATTCAGTCTTTTAAAAACAGTGCTAAAATATAGCTGCAAGCAGCGATTACTGTGATTTAAGCACTTTAAGACATTTAAGCACGTATGATAAAAGACATTACATATTATTTAGCAAGCCTGTAACCACCTAAATAAATTTTTAGCAAATCTAGGTAATTTACCATAGGAATATAATGTTTTTTTAAAACATTTATGATTGTTATAAATCAATTTTTAGCAAATCCTAGTAATTTACCATAGGAATATAATGTTTTTTAAACATTTATGACTGTTATAGCGGCAGATCTCCCTAAAACTTTGCATCCGTGTTTAGTCACCTGTCGCATGTGCCCACCAGGTTTTGTGAAGTTTTAGATTTTCTTTTAGGTTTTAATGGCTTTTAAGTGTATTTAAACAGTCCCATTATAGCTTCCCAAAGGGTAAATTTCAAAAAAATTTGATCATTATTGGCCTAGAGAGTACAGAGAATTGTACTGCAGATTTTTTTTTCCCCGGATTGAGTGGAAAAACTCAGGACTAGTTTGCAAAAGTAGTGTTTTAACATCTTCTCAGTCATTTAACTAATGGTTTGATTGACAGCAGAGGATCTAGAGTCAAAGCTGTTTGGAACGAGGAGGTCTGTAGTATGATGTGAATATCATGCGTATATGTGAAAAACCACAGAATATACATTTATGCCATTGAAAATGCAATGTCGCCCACCAGTTGCCGATTTCTTTCAAATTTCTAGCAGTCCTTAATACCCCACAAACCCCTAAATATCATAAAAAGTGGTCCATGTAAATCTTGCACTATATTTTTTTGCTGTGATCATTTTGTTTAACAAGCGAATGATAAAAAATTAACTAATTCATAGATATTTTTACCGTCTAGTGAGCAGTTTTGCAAGTGGATCATCGAATCAGTCAGCAGAACCGGATCAGTCTCATTTACAAATGAATCGTTCATTTTGTAAGCTGGATTCACTGACTCATTTAAAAGATCTGACTGAAAAAATGGTAACACTTTACAATAAACAGTGTATTGGATGTTTAGTCTAGCTTAGTTTTTATTAAGTGCTGTACAGGTAGTATAATGCAGAACCTGCTAAAAAGAACTGCTAAAACCAGCCTAAGCTGAAAAAACATCGACTTCCAGGTTAAACCAGCTAAGAATCGCCCCCCAGTGGCCGATTTCTTTCGAATTTCTCACAGACCTTTAGGGCTCTGAGTCAAACAGGCCCACCAAGTTATGTTCCAATAAATCTCTATTTACTGTGTCTAACAGGTGCTCAAAATGTATCTGCCTATGGCAGCCATGTTGTTTGAGATACACAAATGTCCCTAGAGCCGCATGTGGCATTCTGGACCAAGAATGTGCATACCGATTTTCACGTTATAAATTATATATATATATATGTTATAAATATGTTGTTTCCTTCTTATAAAGCAGAACCTTCTGGTAAAAAAACAAAAAAAACAGCTAAAACCATCCTAAGCTGGTTGGCTGGTTTTAGCTGGTCATCCAGCCTGGTCATAGCTGGTTAGCAGGCTGGTTTTAGAGGGATTTTGACCACTTATTTAGCTGGTCACTACCAGCTAAAACAAGCTTGGCCAGGCTGGGAGACCAGCTAGACCTGCCTAGCCAAGCTGGGAGACCAGCTTAAAACCAACTACTTCCAGATTTGCCCAACGAAGACCAGCCAACCACCTTAGGCTGGTTTTAGCTGGGTTTTTTTCAGCAGGAACATACTGGGCAAATGTATGTAATGAAATAAGATTAATAAATGCTTTAGAAGAGTTTTTCATTTGTTAGTTTATGTTAACAAATGTAGTAGATGAAACCCTAAATAAAGCGTTCAAGTGAAATCTTAAAGGTTGTATCAACGATTTCAAGCCTGAAACATAAAGGCCCGGTTTCACAGACAGGGCTTAGACTAAGCCAGAATTAGGCCATAGATCAATTAGGACATTTAAGTAATTTTTATAAACATGCTTAGAAAAAAAACATTACTGGTGTGCATCTTAAAACAATAAAAAGGCACTTATATATTTTAAGATGAGTCAGTGCAAGTATATTTCAGTTAAAACAGCTCAAACTTACATTTTAGTCTAGGACTAGGCTTAAGCCCTGCCTGTGAAACTGGGGGAAAGTGTCACTTTCAGCTGACCTTTCTTCACGATCCGCTCGCTGCCTGCCCCATAAATTGTCTGTGAAAAAAAAACACGTCTCTCTGGTCAGCCTAGGGTCTGAGATATGCCAAAAAAACAATCGGCACTACCAACGATTCCACAGATAAACAAACAGTGTTCCAACCAATCACCGTCAGGGGGTTGGTGTTGTGGACTTTCGCTCTGCCTCCCTCACATCCCTCCACCAGTACGAAAGTCCACAACACCCACCCCCTGACGGTGATTGGTTGGAACACTGTTTGTTTTTGCTGTGGAATCCTTGGTAGCACCGTTTGTTTTTTGGCATATCTCGGACCCTAGGCTGACCAGAGAGATGCGTTTTTTTCACAGACAATTTATGGGGCAGGCAGCAAGCGGATCGTGAAGAAAGGTCAGCTGAAAGTGACACTTTATGTTTCAGGCTAGAATCGCTGATACAACCTTTAATGTAATTGAAAACTTATTTGGCGATTGTACCGGTTTAAACTGTTTGAAATTACGCAAATTATATGAATGTTTTAAAAAAATGGCATAGCAGTACAAGTGACTAAGCAATGTAGACTGAGGAGATCCCTGTTAACTGCATACAATACTGTTCACAATGCGCAAAATATTGGACAAAAATCCTAAATACTGAATTGGGGGTGTGGGTTTGTATGAATGCATGTCTGAAGGGAACTGCCTTTGTTCAGAAAGGTTTAGACTGTATTTTTTTTTCATCTTACCTCCTTATAACGCATATTAATGTAGTATTTAAAAGAGCAGTGCTTTGTTTACAGCAGTAACTAGAGAAAATGCTGTTTTGCTGCTGTTTCATAAGCGCCACCTGTTGTCAGGGAGTGAATTTACATCTCATTTAGTTCATCTGCTGATTTTGTTTCATGCAGATATGTTTTATGTAACATAATTTCACAAAGCCGAGATCGGACCATTCTAGTGTTGTCAAAAATATTGATATTTCGATAAATACTGAAATATCTGAACGGTACCAATACTAATTTCCTGAAGTATCGATACTAGCCGAGCTGTCACTTTCACTTCTCCACAAAGGCGCGTGACCACAGTGCCTGTCTCGTCTCATTCAAGTGAAGGGAATAGAAAGGCGAGTGCGGCGACCCTGCGACCGGCTTTGTTTGATAAAGAACACAGCAGGAGTGCTATCTGGAAATATTTCGGATATGAAGCAAATAAACATGGAAAGTCGAAATACACAAGCAAGCCAATATATAAGAGTTGCTACAGAGCAGTGCTAAAAAAAGGTGCTAACACCACTAATTTCGCAAAGCACCTGAAAGACAGACACCCGGATCTATATAAAAATTTTCAAGAGGTTGGTAACTGTGCTCATTTTAACATTACTGAATCATTAAATAAGATTGCCTATTATTGTTGCTGATATGAGTGTTGTGTTGTTTTTTACCGTAATTCGTTAATATAATCTGATTGAGTAATCTTAGACGAGTAAATACTTTAACTGTGGTCAAATGTCAAATGCAAGCAAACTCAAATGAAGCTAAGAAGCTGAACAGGGCTGTAGCAGTGTACATAAGCATATACTGTACCTCATTGTCATGTTCTAGACTTATTATATGTTATATTTATCTTTAAATTAAAAAAGAAATTTACCTCCTTAATATTGTGGCAGTTTTTTTTCTCTGTGGTATCGAAAATAGTATCGAAAATCGATATTTTTCAAGGTATCGTATTGAAGTTAGAAATTCCAGTATTGTGACAACACTAGACCATTCTGTATTGGCTTTACATTTTGAAATTATACAATCTAATAGTGTTGTCAAAAATATCGATATTTCGATAAATATCGATACTGAAATATCCGAACGATACCAATACTAATTTCCCGAAGTATCGATACTAGCCGAGCTGTCACTTTCACTTCTACACAAAGGCGAGTTTACAAACACCACACGTGACCGCGGTGCCATCTCATTCAAGTGAAGCGAATAGAAAGGAGAGCGCGGCACCCCGCTCTTGATAAAGAGCACAGCAGGAGTGCTATCTGGAAATATTTCAGATATGAAACAAACGAACATGAAAAGCCGAAGTACACAAGCAAGCCAATATGTAAGAGTTGCTACAGAGCTGTGCTAACAAAAGGCGCTAACACCACTAATTTCGCAAAGCACCTGAAAGACAGACACCCTAGTCTATATAAAGAAGAACTGTTCTCATTTTAACATTATCATCTGAATCATTAAATAAGATTGCCTATTATTGTTGCTGATATGAGTGTTGTCCCGTTTTTTTGTTGTTGTTGTTTTTTTACCGTAGTTCGTTAATATAAACAGATTGAGGAATATTAGACGAGTAAATACTTTAACTGCAGTCAAATGTAAATTAACTGCGCTTATTTAACTTTATTTAAAAAAAAAAAAACACATTACTTAAATTCTGTGATTTGTCTTAATGTCTATCCAGTGAGCAACTGAGCATTGTTTTCGTGTGTGATGCACGCATGTTTGCTTGCGTGGATCGTTGATTATGAATCCGGCATTAAAATCTGTTCGTCAAATAATGTTAATGTATTAACCAGCATTTATGAACGAGCAATGCATTTGTTACAGAATATTTGAATCTTTGATAACGGTAGGTAATAAAAATACAACGGATCATGTTAGCACGGTCCAATAAAAAATATTAACAGATATAACTTTGGATTTTAATTGGTTAATGTATTAGTAAATTATAGATTAAATTAATTTTTAACTAAGATTAATAAATGTTTTGAAAGTATTTTTCATTGTTTATTCATGTTAACTAACAAATATCTTTTACCATTAACTTAAGTTCTAAGATTAGTTAGATAGTTTAGTTAATTGTGCGGTCTAAAAAGAAAAAGAAAAAGTTTACGACCTACACTACCAGTTGTATTTGAACAGCAAATAAAGTTTGAAGCTCAAACTCAATTGAAGCTAAGAAGCTGAACAGGGCTGTAGCAGTGTACATAAGCATATACCTCATTGTCATGTTCTAGACTATATTTATCTTTAAATTAAAAAATAAATTTTTAATTAATATTGTGGCAGTTTTTTTCTCTGTGGTATCGAAAATAGTATCGAATATCAATATTTTTCAAGGTATTGTATCGAAGTTAGAAATTCCAGTATCGTGCCAACACTACAATCTAATTTATTTTAAAAACTGCTCATTCTATATGTAGCATGTTTGTTTAAATCGGGTGAGTAAATGATGACAAATTTCATTCTCGTTTTATTTTAAACCCAACTTCTTTTCAAATGCAGAGGATTTAGTCATATTGCATTTTTAGATGTGTTATGTGACAGTTTTAGAAGCTCCCAGCTGTTAGGTTGCTTTGACGTGGGTCAGCGACACTAAGTCATCCGTTCGGCTTCACTTCAAGGGTCAGAAATACGTCAGCACTGACAGCAAGTGTCATGATCTCTGAGGTTTCTGTCTGTCAGTGTTTGGGTGGTGAATCTCTCCTCCCACTACAGCTGTATGTCATTTGACCAGTGCGTCACTGCGTTATCAACAGCCGATACAGGACAGTGTGTGTGTGTGTGTGTGTGTGTGTGTGTGTGTGTGCGCGTGTGTGTGTGTGTTTGTCAGTGTGATATTTCACAGTCCATCTTGAAGAATTGTGTGATGCAGTGTGGGAGTTGTAGTCAGTTCACACGTACAGCAGCAGGCTGTTACAACAGACCCTGCATTGTGTCTTTATTTTGTTATTGTTGTCACTGAATCAGAAATCACTAAGAGGCATGTGATATGTGGGCGAAGTAAAGTTACAAACAAATACATATTGGACAAATTTAAAGAACTGCTGTAGTTTGTAAATCCTGAAGCTTTTTAATGATACATGTTCTTGTTTGAAAGAGATGTGATACAAAAACCTGTGTGTATGTATTTTTGGGGGCGTTTAACATGGTAGTGCTGTGGTATTGCTAATTTTTAGAATTTTTAAAAAAATATTAAATAATTTACTTTAGTTTTTTTCTTTGAATTAGCTCCCTTAAAAATATTGTATTGTTATTTTTTAAAAGTAATATAATATAATATTTAGAATTGTATTTTTTTTGGATAGGCTGCTTTAAAAATATTATATTTAAAAAAATAATAATAATAATATAATATAATTACAGTTGCCATTTTTGTATAAGCTCTTTTAAAAATATTATTGTTAATTTCTTTAATATAATAAAATAAAATGTAATGTTTACAATTGTCATTTTTTTAGATAGGCTCCTTTGAAAAACATTTATATTGTTAGTTTTTTTTCTAAATTATAATATAACATATTTACAATTGTAATTTTTTTGGATAGGCTCCTTTAAAAATATTATATTGTTAATCTTTTAAATAAATAAAATAAAATATAATATTTACAGTTGCCATTTTTTTTGATAGGCTTCTTTAAAAATATTATTGTTAATTTTTTTTATATAATATAAAACATTTACAATTGTCATTTTTGAATAAGCTCCTTTAAAAATGAATTGTTAATTTAATAAAATAAAATAAAAATAAAATAATAAATAGAAATAAAAGATATATAATATTTACAATAACATTTACAAATATTTGTCAGTTTTTGAATATAATATAAAATAACATTTACAATTGTCATTTTTTTTGGATAAGCTCCTTTAAAATGTAATTCTTTTTTAAAGTATGTAATTAAAATAAAATATAAAATATATAATATTTACAAATATTTGTCAGTTTTTGAATATAATATAATAGAATATAATATAATAAAAATAAATAAATAAAAATATTGTTAATTGTTTAATGTAATATAAAACATTTACAATTGTCTTTTTTGGATAGGCAACCTAAAATATTATTTTGTTCATTTTAATATTTAAATTTATATTTATTTTATTTTTTATTTTAAAAATAAAATATAAAATAAAAAAATATATATTTACAATTGACATTTTTTGGAAATATTATATTATAATATAATATAATATAATATAATATAATATAATATAATATAATATAATATAATATAATATAATATAATATATAATACATGATTTTTGGAGATCAGAAAACATGTTAAAAAATATTATTGTTGTTGTTAATAATAACAATAACAAGGTCCATGGAACTACCATGTTTTAATATGATTTTAATTACCATCAAGTACATTGCTTTCAGTACCATGCTATTTATCTACCGGTAATTAGCATGGTATATATCTAATTACTGTAGTTTTCTAGTATAAAACCAAGGTTATGCCATAATATTGTCACAGGGATTTAATTGCTGTGGTACATGGATTATTTAGTACCATGGTGTATATATTTCAAACTACCATGGTATTGCCATCTCATTATTGTGCTTTAGTATCCCCACAGTATTTTGGGGGTGAAAAGGGTGTTTTAATATAATGCGTCGTTGTTTAGCACTTATGTGGTTCGTCTGAATGCGTGTTTCCTCTCAATTTCTCCCTCCATGCTTACGTCAGTCTTTGTTGTCATCTCAGCTCTGTGATTGGTCCTGTAACCCCAGATGATCTTTTACAGACTCTGTGACACTCTCCGAGTACAAAACCCACACATGATGCTCACAATCTCCCACTCACCCCTCGCATACACTTCCTATTAATTCTCAATAGTGAGAGCTGATACATATGTCCTGACTTTCTGTTTAACTGCATTTGTGTCACAGAGCAGTATTCACACAGCCACAATGACAGTTTACTAATTAACACTCACAGAAATATGAAAATATGCCAGGGTCAAGGCAATGCAGCAGTCTATTCAGTCCCTCACACTGCTTCTTAATTTTCTTCATGCTGCAGCTCTAATTAATTCAGCTTCAACCACTTATTACACAGAAGCCATTCAAACTTTTTCTTTTCTTTTTTTTTTTTTTAAATAAACTCAACAAATTTAATTTAAAATGTGGTTACAGCAGTAGATGAAAAATATAACTTGGCAGAAAAAAAGAGATAGAAATATGTATTTATTGCTTTTGCACAATGAATGTAAATACGCAATGTATTTCCTTTTTGTTAGTAGTTTAGCAAGTTGTCAGCTAGTCATTCACCTGAAGAAGGAGTTTCTTTTAGATTCCCTTCGTCGTTTTGAGTTTTTAGTTGTGCCCACATGCTCTTTGTTTGAAAATGTGAGTGTGTGATGCTTCAGATGTTTTAGTCACGATGAGCCGTATGTGTGAATGGTGTTACTACATCAGAGAAAAGGCTTGTCATAAATCTCTGAAGAGCGGATGATTCAAAGGCCAGTGATGAACAGGATTTCACACCACACCGATAATGACAGAGGAAGACAAAAACTGACAGCCAGTCAGAGAGCGGGCAGGAACTGAGGAATGTGTGAAGGGACAGATTGGATGAGACCCGAGAGACATGGATGAAGAGAACAAACTAAATTGGAGAAAGATTCTAAACAGAGCATCAAAAAAAAGCATTACATGTTATTATTACATGTGCTCTGACTAGGATTGTGATAAAACTAGTTAATTTGCGCACAGCTTGATTCTATATGGAAAAACAAATGTGCTATTGAACATGCTTCTATACTTTTGTTTTACTTTTTTTAGCGTTGAAACAATTTAATGTTACTTTTTATAATTTCTCAATTGAGTAAATATTTCTTTAGGTTTTTCCAAGTTATTAAGTAATCATCAAGGACAATGAAAGACTAGCTGTTTTTTGTTTTGTTTGGTTTCACTAACACATTGAATTACTGTTTTTTATTTTATTTAATTTTTTTAATAGTTTTTTTTTTGTTGTGTTTTGTTTCACTAATGCATTAAATTAGTGCTTTAATTTAATTTATTCTATAGTGTTTTGTTTTACTAACACATTGAATTACTGCTTTTAATTTTATTTAATTTTTATTTATTTTAATTTTTAATTTTATTTGTTGTTTTTGTTGTGTTTTGTTTTACTAACATGTTGAATTAGTACTTTTAATTTTATTATTTTATTTATTATATACTGTTTTGTTTTGTTGTCACTAACATGTGAATTAGTGTTTTTAATGTTATTTCATTTTTATTTACTTTTGTTTAATAATTTTAATTTTTTTTTCAATTTTCTTTTTTATAGTTTTTCGTTATGTTTTGTTTCACTACCATGTTGAATTAGTGCTTTTTTGTATTTTATTTTATTTATTCTATAGTGTTTGTCTTACGTTGAATTACTGTTTTTAGTTTAATTTAATTTTAATTTAACTTTTTTATTTTTTATTTTTTGTTTGCATTTCATTTTATTTAAATTTAATTTCAATTTTATTAGATTTATTCTATAGTTTTTCGTTTTCGTAATTTTAATTTCTATTTTATTTAATTTTACTGACATGTTGAATTATTTATTTTTGTTTTTAAATTTATTATACTTTAATTTATATTTTTTTTGTAGTGTTTTAACTAATACATTGAATTAGTGCTTTCAATTTTATTTAATTTTGATTTGTATTTTTTTAATTTATACTATAGTTTGTTGTGTTTTGTTTTACTAACATGTTAAATTAGCTCTTTTAATTTTATTATTTGTATTTTATTTTTTATATAGTGTATTGTTTTGTTGTTTTGTTTCACTAACATGTTGAATTACTGCTTTTAATTTGATTAATTTTTTATTTAATCAAATTTTACCTTTTTATAGTTTTTTGTTTTTAAGTGCTTTATATTTTATTTAATTATAACTTCTATTTTATTTTATTTATTCTAGTTTTTTTCACTAAATTAGTGCTTTTAATTAAATTTGAATTAGTTTTTTTTTATTTAATTGCACTTATGTTTCACACGCACATTAAATTAGTGCTTTCAGTTTTATTTAATCAGAATTTGTATTTTATTTTATTTTATTTATTCTATAGTTTGTTGTTTTGTTTTGTTTCACTAACATGCTGAATTAGTACTTTTAATTTAATTTGTTTTATTTAATTTTATTTAGTTTTTTGAGTTTGTTTCCCTGAGACATTGAATTAGTGCTCATGCAGGTGATGCCAGTTTGAGTCTGTCAGCATTTCCTGATCCTTTCCCCCTCTCTTCATTATTTCCTGTCTCTCCCTGTCAATAAAAGTTGTGAAAAATATACAGAATAACAGGAAATATTCATTCATTCAGAGAAGAAGAATGAAGCAGAAGTACAGCGGAGGGATAGAGGGAGAAAAGCATGAAGTATGGATGAGGTAGACTGAAGGATTGAGGGATGACGGGAAGGAGAGCCGGTGAATTTGAAGATTGCTGCGGTGTCACTCGGCGTGAGCTCAGGTCTCAGCTGAATGCTAATGAGATGGATGTGCGGGGCAGACTCGCCGCTCTCTCAGGAACTCTGAGCTATTGATCAGCTCTAATGCTTCACTAAACTGTTCAAGCACACTGTGGATTTGTCCGCTCGCTGTGTGCTGTGGGTCGGCACTTTTGGACGCCTATAATACGTGTGTGTGTGAGCCAGAGAGGGAGAAGGTGATGTTAATGAGTGAAGAATGAACGGCCATCCTGAAGAGTGTGAGTATGATTTATGTGTTCGCGTCAGTGTGTGTGTGTGTGTGTGTGTGTGCGCAAGAGTGAGTGTGTTTTAACTAAATGGCTCGATAGTATTGACCCAGGCCATGAGTAGCTGTTGATTGTGTCTGGAGAGGTTGCACTTGACAGGACTCTGTGTGTGTGTGTGTGTGTGTGTGTGTGTGTGTGTGTGTGTGTGTGTGTGTGTGTGCGTGTGTGAGGCCATGAGCCTTGAAGCATCACATTTAATTATTTGCAGGCCGCTGTGGGCCTGTGTTCTGTCTGAAAATGCAGGAAAAGATTTAGGGGTTACTGAAGCGCTATTTCTGATTTATGTTCAGTCAGTGATAAATGCAAATTCTGATAAGCCATGTGAAGTCTAATCATTACAGTTTAACACGTGGCAGAAGGATTTGGGGATATTTGCCTTGTTTTTGTTTGTTCAGTTTGTCTGCCGTCAAACTTTTGAAGGTTTCAAGTGAAAACATGAAATCAAGATTCACTATTTATTTTGCACATTAATGCACAATGCAGATCTACAATTAAAATTTCTTCTTTTTTATTCTTTTGTTTGTTCTTTTAATGATTTCATTTAATCTTTTTCTTTCTGTTTTCTTGTTTGGTTCTTTCTTTCATTAGAAGTTTACAAATATGAAATGAGCCACGTACAATAGAAAGTTAAAGGAACACTCCACTTTTTTTTTTTTTTTTTTTTGGAAATAGGCTCATTCCCCAACTCCCCCCGAGTTAATAAGTTGAGTTTTACCGATTTGAAATCCATTCAGCCGTTCTCCTGTTCTGGCAGTATCACTTTTAGCATAGCTTAGCATAGATCATTGAATCCTATTAGACCAATATAGCATCGCGTTCAAAAATGACCAACGAGTTTCGATATTTGTCCTATTTAAAACTTGACTCTTCTGCAGTTATTAGAACACGATATAACTTGTTTTAACTAAGTTTTAACTAAGTTTTAAATGGGACAAATATCGAAACTCGTTGGTCATTTTTGAACGCGATGCTTTATTAAATGCTATATAGGATTCAATGATCTATGCTAAGCTATGCTAAAACTGATATCGCCAGAACAGGAGAACGGCTGAATGGATTTCAAATCGGTAAAATTTAACTTATTAATGAGCCTATTTCCAAAAAAAGTGGAGTATTCCTTTAACATGAAAGCAATTTTCTTTTTACTTCATGTTTCTGTTTATTTTGTGACTAATTCATTAGTGCATGTAATTTAAAAGAAATAACATGCTTCATAATCTTTAATCACAACAGAAGCTTTCTTCTTCTGAAACAATTTTCTCTTGTCTTTTATTGTATTTTATTTAATTTTTCCTGTAGTTTTTTGTTTGTTTACCTTTTTTTGTTTAATTAATTTTTTTGGGGATTGTTCTGTTTAGTTCAGTTTTGTTGTTTTGTTTCGCTAACACATTGAATTAGTGCTTTTTATTTTTTTATTTTGTTGTGGTATTTTTTTCTATAGTTTTTTTTTCATTAGCATGTTGAATTAGTGCTTTTTATTTAATTTATTGTATTAATTTTTCAATATATATATTTTTTGTTTAGTTTTGTTTTGTTAACATGTTGCATTAGTGTTTTTAATTTAATTAATTCTTTCTATAATTTATTTGTTTTTTGTTTGGTGTTGTTTTGCCAACATGGTGAATTGGTGCATTTAATTAAAACATTTTTTTTTTTGCTTTTTTATTTCATTCCGTTTTGTTGTGTTTTGTTTCAGTAACACATTGAAGTAGTGCTTTTAATTTAATTTAATTTCATTTAATTTCATTTAATTTAATTTCATTTCATTTCATTTCATTTCATTTCATTTCATTTTATTATTTTTTTCTGTAGTTTTTTTTTTTGTTTGGTTTGGTTGTGTTTTGTTTAACTAACACATTGAATTAGTGCTTTTAATTTGATTTAATTTTTACTTTTTTTCTATTTTATTTTGTTTGGTTTTGTGTTTTGTTTCGCTAACATGTTGAATTAGTTGTTTTAATTAATTTAACTAAATATTTTCTGTAGTGTTTTGTTTGGTTTTAAATTTAATTTAATAAAATTATTTTCTATATTTTTTTGTTTAGTTTTGTGTTTTGTTTTGCTAACACATTGAATTAAAGCTTTTTAATTTAATTAAATTTTTTATTTTATTATTTTTTTATGTTTTATAGTTTTTTTGTTTTTTGTTGTGTTTTGTGGTTTAAATTTAATTTAATTGTTTTTTTTCTATAGTTTTTTTTTCACTAACATGTTGAATTAGTGCATTAATTAAATTAATTTTGTATTCTATAGTTGTTTTGTTTAGTTTAAATTTGTCTTTTGCTAACACATTGAATTAGTGCTATTATTTTTATTTTATTTTACTTTTAATTGTATATTTTTTTATGTACGTTTTTTTTTTTTTTTTTTTTTTTTTTTTAACATGTTGAATTAGAGGTTTTAATTACATTTTTTATTTTATTTTAAGTTTTTTGTTGTGTTTTGTTTTGCCAACACGCTGAATTAGTGCTTTTAATTGTTATTTTATTTTATTAAGACATTAAAGAGCTGGCTCTTAAGGAGTATTTAAAAGACTCTTAAAGACTTAAGTATTTAAAGCGACAGACAGCATAACTGCAGTGCACACATGTTTTACTTAAAAGAGAAGACAGGAAGCAACATTTTAGTTATGTTAAAAGCCCATACAATAAGAGATAGTCTGAGACGCGCAGTATGTTTCAGCGCAAAGACAAAGCTTTCAGTTAAATGAATCAGATGAGAAAAGGCTGTCTCTCCATTTCCCTCCCTCTCTCTGTATGTCTTCATCTGTCTCTAAAGGACTGTGTGAGTGGAAGCTTAATTTGAGGACAAAGTGGTGAAATGCTGAAGACCAGAGGGCATTTCAGTGTACTTGCACACTGTGTGTGTGTGTGTGTGTGTGTGTGTGTTAGGGGCAGTGGAGGTCGTCCGTTGTGTCTGTGGGTAGCTGCTGTGTGTCAGAGAGCAGCTGATCTGATGCGATGTGATGCACCAGCAAGTGCAGCTCAAGAGAGGCCATCTGCTTTAACACACACCTCGGCCTTCCCATTGAGCTTCCTCATTTGAAGCTTTCTATCCATCTAGAAGCCTTGTTCAGTTAGGTGCAGTGTCTTCAAGGTACATTAAGCACAATGAGACACATGTATTAAAGGTACAGTAGCAAAAGCATCCTGTTTAAATACAATGCTCAGATATGGTGGATAATGGTCATTTATTGCTGGACTTTGAGGATTAGTTAAAATGCTGTGAATGTTTAGAAAGGTTAGGCACTGTGGGTAATTGCAGAGATGGCACAGACGAAGCAAAGAAGGAAAGAGAGGAACAGATGACAGGGAGAGAGAATGGAGGAAAAAGGGGAAAACATAATTAGACATGTAAGCATGGGACTGAGTGCGTGCGTGTGATTTGTAGTAGTTTAATTAAAGGTGCCGTTGTAACTCACAGATGTATAATTAGAAAAGTCTTAAGCCTGCAGCAGCTGCTGAAATCTTTCTGTTGTGTGGCGACTCTCACTCCAGCGTCTGTCATATTTATACACACGCACTTATGCAGCTTCATTGAAACGCAGTGGGTGTTTCTCTTGTCTGTTAGTTTGTTCGATCTTTTGAAAGTTCTTTTGTTTTTGTTCTTTTAGTTTTTTGGTTCTTCACTTTCTCACAATCTGTTGTTTTGTTTTTTATTGGTTTGATCTGTTCATTTTTCTTGCTTTCTTTTATTTATTCATGTTGTTTGTTCTGTTTCGTTTGTTTATTTTGTATTTTTTTTTTGCCTGTTTCATCTTTCTTGCTTCCTTTTTAAGAAAAAGGTGTTTGTTCTTTTTTTTTTGCCTTTTTTCCGTCATTTCATTCTTAATTTTTCTTCCATTTGTTTTGCTTATCTATCTTTCTTTCTTTCTTTCTTTCTTTCTTTCTTTCTTTCTTTCTTTCTTTCTTTCTTTCTTTCTTTCTTTCTTTCTTTCTTTCTTTCTTTCTTTCTTTCTTTCTTTCTTTCTTTCTTTCTTTCTTTCTTTCTTTCCTTCCAGAATGAAACATTCCTGATAATTTATCTTTTATTTCTGCAGTCAAAAATAATTTTTTTGGAGGAGAAAACAGGGTTTGTACAAGGTTAGAGCACTTAAACCGTTTGAAGTACTTAAATTTCTTTTCTTTCTTTCTTTCTTTCTGAATTTTATTCTGGGTCAAGCTAAGTTGGCTATTTATTGTAGCAGGAAAAATAAGATTGAACAGAAACCTGGGCAAAATGTTACTGTCTTGTTTTCAGCTTTTGTAAAATCTAGAGTGTTGATCGATTTTAAATTTTACAAAGCTATGGATGATCTTCTGTCTTTTGAACAAAAATGGTGTTTTAAAGGAGCATTATGTTCTGTGATTGAAAGTGAATTAGTTTTTTCACATTTCCTGTAGTTTCTTTTTTTGTTGAGGTGATGATTTTCTTTTGAGTTCTTGTTTATGTGATTTTGTAATAAAGAGCATTTCAAATTCAAAATTCTTTCTTTCTTTCTTTCTTTCTTTCTTTCTTTCTTTCTTTCTTTCTTTCTTTCTTTCCAGAATGAAACATTCCTGATAATTTATCTTTTATTTCTGCAGTCGAAAATAATTTTTTTGGAGGAGAAAACAGGGTTTGTACAAGGTTAGAGCACTTAAACCGTTTGAAGTACTTAAATTTCTTTCTTTCTTTCTTTCTTTCTTTCTTTCTTTCTTTCTTTCTTTCTTTCTTTCTTTCTTTCTTTCTTTCTTTCCAGAATGAAACATTCCTGATAATTTATCTTTTATTTCTGCAGTCGAAAATAATTTTTTGGAGGAGAAAACAGGGTTTGTACAAGGTTAGAGTACTTAAACCGTTTGAAGTACTTACATTTCTTTCTTTCTTTCTTTTTCTTTCTTTCTTTCGTTCTTTCTTTCTTTCTTTGTACAAGGTTAGAGCACTTAAACCGTTTGAAGTACTTGAATTTGACTTTTTGAAATTCAAGGCCTGAAAAACCCTTGAAAATGGCAATATTCCTGAAGAGGTACTTGAAAAGTGCTTGAATTCTTGAAAGACAGTTTAGTTTTGTCAATAAGCACTTATCTTTTCACGCAAAGTTCACGCAGTTTAAAAAACATCAAACCTTTTTTCGCTTATTTCAGTTAATGTCAGAAAACAGTCAAGCTATGCAAGTAGTAGTACTGACAGTGTTGTAAACATCGCTGAAGATGTGAAAAGATGAACCGAATCAATTGATTCATTTACGCTGGAACCACTCAGATTGCAAATCATTTTTTTTTTAAATTTGATTTAGATTGGAACTTTGCCAATCTCAAATCATTTGATCCAGGTCAGGATTTTGGAGCGTGTGTCGCGATGTTGCAATGCACGATTTGAAGTCCTGATCTAAATCAAATTTAGATTGGGAATTCGGAGTGCGGATCACAAATCATTTGATTTAAATTGGAATTTCACAGCATGGATCATGAATCATTTGATTCAGATTGGGGCATACTGCGGGTTCGCAAATCATTTGATTTAGATTGGGACTTTGGTGGGGGTTTGAGAATAATTTGATTTAGATTGAAACTTTGGAGCGGGTTCGCTAATCTTTTGCTTTAGATTGGAAGCTGGGAGTACGGAACGTCAAATCATTTGTTTCAGATCGGGACTTTGGTGGGGGTTCGCAAATTATTTCATTCAGATCGAGACTTTGTTGAGGGTTCGCCAATTATTTGATTCAGATCGGGACTTTGGTGCGGGTTCGTGAATCATTTGATTCAGATCGAGACTTTGTTGAGGGTTCGCAAATTATTTGATTCAGATCAGGACTTTGGTGCGGGTTTGTGAGTCATTTGATTCAGATTGGGACTTTTAAGTGGGTTGGCGAATCATTTGATTCAAATCAGGACTTCGGTGCAGGTTTGTGAGTCATTTGATTCAGATCAAGAATTTGGAGCGGGTTTGTGAATCTTTTGCTTTAGATCGGAATTTTGGAGCAGGTTTGTGAATCTTTTGCTTTAGATCGGAACTTTGGAGCACGAATTGCAAATCATTTGTTTCAGATTGGCACTTCGATGTGGGTTCGCAAATCATTTGATTCAGAACGGGACTTCGGTGCGGGTTTGCAAATCATTTGATTCAGAACGGGACTTCGGTGTGGGTTTGCAAATCATTTGATTCAGATCAGGACTTCGGTGTGGGTTCGCAAATTATTCGGTTTCAGATCAAGATTTTGGAGTGATTTTGCAAACCTTTGTTTCAGTTTTTTTTTTTTTTTTTTTTTTCCAAAATCGTCTTTTGTGAGTAAATTATCAGGAAGTTTTTATTCTGGAAGTGAACTACTTCAAGTCTCTCATAGATATTTGTTTCTCTCACTCATCAGAATGAGTGGGTTAACAGATACTTTACAGTGTGATGGGGAGATTATCTTGTGTGTATGTAGGGGGATGTGTAGGGAAGACAGCCAGCCATTTGTGGCTTGGCACCCCCAGTCTTTGTTCTGGCTGGCATCATGCCACCTATGCCCATCTGGTACAGGCTCTGTGATTCTTCCCCCGTGGACACTCACTAGTGTTCATCATCTCCAGAGCTGCAGCTTTAAAAATTCACACTTTCGCCTGAGAGACTGCTGATCGTGGACAACTGCATCCAGTTAGCGCACATACGCGTACGACCATATGCAAAACATGGGCTGATGGAGCCGTTTGTCTTCTGGCACATGGTAGGGCTTCTGTCTTTGTGTGTGTGGGTGGGGGAGATTTTCTGCAGGTGTCTTGGGTCAAACAGAACTGGATCTGTGCCACAGGGTCACCTTCAACCTCCATTTCCTATCTAGTTCTCTCTCTTTCACACAAATACGCATTGAGTAGGAAAAAAAGAAAAGATCTCAACAGGTTAATTTCTCCACAGAGCTACAAAACTGTGACAGTAACCACAGTAGAGTGTCATACATAAATTACACACATTAGCTCTGCTCCAAAACCCAGTAAGCTGCCTCGCTGCCTACTGTCTACACAGGCAGGAATCTTCTAAGGCAGCATCCCAACTTCCACGACACTTCACAAGTGACTGATTTGGAGTGCTCTACATAGACAGCAACCCCACATGCCACACAAATAGCACTCTGCATGGGAGACTCATGCTAATTTTTAGTAGAGTTTGATGTTAGCATGTTGTCAGAAGATTAGTTCACCCAAAAATGAAAATTCTGTCAATTTCATACCCTATTGTTGCTTCAAACCCATTTTGTTCATATTTAAAATACAAATGACAATGTTGTTAAAGGATTTGTTAACTTCCAGAATGAATATTTCCTGATAATTTACTCACCCCTATGTGATCCAAGATGTTCATGTCTTTATTTCTTTATCCAAAAAATAAAAAATCAAGGTTTTTAAAGAAAACATTCCAGGATTTTTGAATTGAAGTTTCAAGGCAGCTTCAAAATGCTAGGAATAAGGGTCTTATCTATCGAAACCGGCCAAAAGTGTACTTTTTAACCACAGATGCTCATCTTGCACTGGCTCAACCATTACACATTAAGTTAATTTTTTCCCTAGATAAGACACTTATTCCTTGGCTGGGATCATGTAGAGCCCTTTGAAGCTGCACTAAAACAGCATTTTGGACCTTCCACCCATTGGTCCACCTTGAAGTCCACTATATAGAGAAAAGTCCTGGAATGTTTTCCTCAAAAACCTTCATTTCTTTTCAGCTGACGAAAGAAAGACAAACATCTTGGATGACAAGGAGGTGAGTAAATTATGAGATTTTTTTTATTATGTAAATTAACTAATCCTTTAATGAAACCAAAGAGATTTCTGTCCTTCCATTGAATGTGAATGCTACCTAAACCTTGATGTTCAAGCAGTTCATAAAGACAAACTAAACATGATGCATATAAATCAAGCAGTTCAGTCCAAGGTTTCTGAAGAAATACAATTACTTTATAAGATAATTTCTTGACGTATAAACATTGATCAATGCATATACATAGAGCACGTCAAATATGGTAAACGAAAACTCAACATTTTAAGTAAAAATGCTGAGATTTTTAATCAGTTATTTTCAGTTTTGAAGAAAATAGATTTTCTTTTTTGGATGTGAATTGATGTTTTCACGCAGCATGTTGCAGTTCATTCTGGGATTGCACAGCAATGTAATTTGGCTTTTCAGGCAGCATAATCAAGTTGCTCAACAGCCCTCACATATGATGTCCTCGATTGCTCCCTATGCAGGCAGCTCACTAGCTTTTGGAACGTAGCACTGAACACCATCAGGATTAGCATTAGTAGCATCTGTCCACCTATTTTCTAAGCATTCTGGTCAAGGTGAATTAAGTTTGTGTAAGGTGACAGTGTGCTCTCAGATTCCCTCAGTTAATGAAGATTTCCATGCTCCTCCTGAAACCGAGTCGTCAGCTGTTTTTGAGCATTCCAAGACACATTTTCCCATGAGACCCACTCAGGTTCACACATCTTCCGCTAGTTAAGTAAGTTCAGTTAAGGTTTCCTAAACTGCCACCAGGAGTAATCCCACAGTCTGAAGTGATTCTGTGTTTATCTGATTTGTGAAGCTGACTCACCGCACTCCTGGTCTGATCCCATAACATTTCTGTGACTCACGGATCACTGTGACCCGGGTGCTGCAGTCTATCCTAAAAGATGGGTAAACGCTCTTAGCTGTTTGCAGGATCAGACCCATTAATCTCTTATTTATCAAAGCTGCTGTGGCTTTTAACCTGTGAACCTGGGGGCTATTTCATAAAACAAGTTTACCAAACAAGCCAGGCTTATTTTAGCTATTCTAAATTGTTTTGAACCAAATCAAGTGATGATAAGTCAGACTAACTGAAATAAACCTGGCTTATTTGGTAAACTTGTTTTATGAAACAGGCCCCTGGCGTGTGAGAGTGTGAATCTTTGTCTTTTAGCCTGTGTGAGTGTTTTTGCGTAATACAAGTGTGCGGTCACTAAGTACTTTGTCCTAATCTGCACCATTTCTCAGTTACCTGATTTTAACTTGCATTTACAGTGCTTTGTAAATGCTTTTTATGTATGATGCAACAAGCTTAGACACACATTTTCAGGTTTCTCCAGAAATATTTGATTGGGTTCAAGCCCAGATCCTGGCTGGGCCACTCAAGGACATTCACAGAGTTGTCTATAAGCCAGTCTTGCTGTGTGCTTAGGGTCATTGTCCTGCTGGAAGGTGAACCTTCTGCCCTGTCTGAGGTTCTGAAGGCTCTGGACTGGGTTTTCATTGAGGCTATCTCTATATTTTGGTGCATTGAGCATTTCTTCTACTCTGACAAGTCCTTCAGTCCCTGCCACTGAAAAACAGCCCCAAAGCTTGAGGCTACTACCACCACACTTTACTTTTGGGATGGTACTGTGCAGGTGATGAGCGATGCCTGGTTTGCTTCAAACATGATGCTTGGAATTGAGGTTCATCAGACAATAGAATCTTGTTTCTCACAATCTTTAGGCGCTTTTTTGCAAATTCCAAGTATGTTTTTCTGTGTCTTTACTGAGGAGAGGATTGAGTCTTGCCACACCACCATAAAACTCAGATTGGTGGAGTGTTGCAGTGATGTTTGTCCTTCTGTAGGTTTCTCCCACCTGCATATACGATCATGGAGCTCAATCAGAGTGACTATCAGCTTCTTGGTCACCACTGAACCCAAATGGGTTGTGAATTAAAAATCAGACACATAATTACTAGAGGCATCAGCAATAATTAAAAGGTGAACATTTATTAATAAACAATTAAAAAAATGTTTATTATTTAATTATTATTGAACATATTAATAAATGGTCATTTCCAACCTATTCAATTCATTTAATATACTACTTTTTAAACATTTAACCCAACTGCTGAGTCAAAACAACCCAGAAATCTTTTTTAATTTGCAATTTAGACAAATAAGTTTATACAT
Source organism: Garra rufa (assembly GCF_049309525.1). NCBI lineage: Eukaryota > Metazoa > Chordata > Actinopteri > Cypriniformes > Cyprinidae > Garra > Garra rufa. Next base: position 28,254,320 of record NC_133377.1, read on the forward strand.
TGTAGGTTTTCTTAATGCTGTGTGGAATTTCTGCTTTTGGAGAAACTAAAAACTTGTAAGGACTTCCATGATTTCAATTCATCAATGAACTTTTTTAAAATGCAAATTTTTAGCAACACATTTTTTGTCACATAAATATACAGATTTTCTTTTTTATTGTCATTAAATCTCTCTAGAAAAAAATGACAGCAAATAATTTGTTTTTGATTTGCATGAAAAACTGGAACTTCTACAGCTTTTTTGTTAGTCCATAATTGCTGAAACACTTTTGCTGGATAACAGTGGCATACAATATACAAAATTACCAATTTGTTTATCATTTTCAACCCATTTTTGCTAATGTTTCCAAGGCTGTCACATTTACAACAAAACCCCATTTGCATTAGCCAGCTAGATATTGCTCTTGTGGTGACATTCATTATTTACATAAGCAGAATTTGCAAAACAACTTTCAAAAATACCACAGAAAGCCAAATATTTGAATTCGCAAGGCATAAAACCACTGAGCATGATCTGCAAGTACAAGAACATAAGCACTGGCCTCATATGCCAAGGGTCTGGTTTTTGTCTGGGTCTGGCTTTGGTCTGGCTCTCGACTTGAACTCCCCAAGTGTCCACAAGTGACAGTTGGGTCTCCTGTGCAGTGAGTCGAGCTGTAATGGTGTGATTCACCAGGTCTGTGTCTTCACTCCAGCCTCAGGTATCACACTACAGCATTGGAGTGTGTTTACGGATCTGCCACCTGTGCCGGCGAGACTCTCCACTGTAGTCTTATCATCCCAGAGTGTCAGGATAGGTTTGTCTTGTTCTCTGTGCTGAGGGACTGCAGTCTGGCAGTTCTCCTGGCACTCGCTTGCCTTTGTATTTTGTAGTCGTTTGCTGCGTGTCAAACCCTCCCCCTCCAAACGGAGCGGATGACATTTCCAACAGCACCTGCGTCCCTCATAAGTATTTTTGGTGCTCTCTCTCTCTCTCTCTCTCTCTCTCTCTCTCTCTCTCTCTCTCTCTCTCTCTCTCTCTCTCACACACACACACATGCTCTCATGTGAGCCCATATGTGCTCACACTTGCGTATGCCCACTCACACATAATACCCAGACGTAATGGCAGAAAAAGGGTGTAACAGTTGCTCTGTCTCTCTCTTATCTTTTCAGTGTAATTTCTCTCTTTTTGTCTTTATTTCACACTTTGATGAGTAGCTATCCATAAAGTGGGTTTCAGGTTTTAAATAAAATGTTTTTCATGTTTGTTCAATCATATTTGAGGATAAAGCGTGACGTTATGATTGTTTTAAAGTAATAGACCGCCAAAGAAATGAAAATTCTGTCATTATTTGCTCAGCCTCACCAGCTGTGCGAATACACCTCATAATTCTCCTTTGGTGCTTCATAGAAATACAACATGGATTTGGGGCAACACAAGGGTGAAATAATGAATGATTTTTCCATTTATATTGTTTTATATATACATTATTCTCCATATAAAAGTACAATATAAATATTAATATTAGGGCTGTCGATTTAATGTTAATTTGATGTGCAGTTAAAGAAATGCATAAAAAAACAGTTCATTTAAAAAAAAAAATCATTTCATATTTCAATATTCATTTTTTAAAAATCCCATTAATACCCATTTGTTATGATTATTTAAGCAAAGTTGAATCAAATTATTTTTTTCTAAAGTTACACTACTAGTCAGATTAAGATTTTTAATGTTTTTTAAAGAAGTCTGTTCTGCTCACAAAGCCTGCATTTATTTGATCCAAAATACAACATAAGCAGTAATATTGTGAAATATTTTTGCTCTTTAAAATAACTGTTTTCTATTTGAATATAATTAAAAATGTAATTTATTCCTGTGATGAAAGCTGAATTTTCAGCTTCATTACTCCAGTCTTCAGTGTCACATGATCCTTCAGACATCATTCTAATATGCTGGTTTGCTGTTCAGGAAACATTTATTATTATTATTATTATTATTATTATTATTATTATTATTATTATTATTATTATTATTATTATTATTATTACTTCATGACCCACCATTTCTGCACTGGTTTGTAGCATTTTATTTTTTCCTTGAAGTCAACTGTTAAATTAGAAGGAGTCAAGTTGCTGAGACTGAATAGGTTCAATGTCAAATGTAAATGGAGAAATGGCCACAACTATGGGTTTTGCTTCAAATGTCAACATGGTAAGCACATAAAGTGGTTTTAAAGGGGACTTCAGATGCAAAATTCACTTTTATATGGGGTTTGCATATAAATGTGTCTTAGTAGTATGTGAACACAGCTACCCTAAATTGATAAAAATTCATTCACAACAGTCTCAATTATCAAGCCATTTTGATTTTCTGAGCAGTATGATGTCATATTGCTCAGGCCCCGCTCACAACTGCTGACGGACTTGACGGACTGTCCTGTATTAGCATTTTCCACCCTCAGCCAGTTGTTTGCTGTCCACCATTTTCTCTGCGCTCGAACAGCTGTAGCAACAACAGTGTCTCTTAAGCAATGCAGGTGTTTTGTAGTTGGATGTAAAAGTGAACATTCAAGCCTTCATTTTCTCCCGAAATCAGAGCCACTGAGGACGGAGTCGATTAGTTTTGTTTTTGATGATAATGCGCCACTAAATACACAAAGAAACTGAAGAGAGGGGTGGAGTGAGCAGTAGCTCATTATCATTTAAAGAGGGATGCACTGAAACGGCTCACTGTGAACAGCTGTTTTTGACTAGGTAAAAAGGGTGTTGTTTTACATGGCCACTGAGGAATTTGAACTAAAATATGTTACAAACATTTCATGAAGACCCTAAAGAATCATACCAACTTGTGGAAAATGGCCATCCGATGTCTCCTTTAAGGCATTTGATTACAGAAGTTGGGTTATTTAGCATAATTGGTGTATGTAAAAAAACAAAAATTTCTGACCTACTTGTTTTTGCAGCTTGATTCCATGGTCTTGATGGACTGGTGATAGAGCTTTGTGTCGCCATTGTTAGTGTATATCTGTATTACTCTGTAAACTACAGAGCAAGAAGAAATAGTTTTTTTTTATGATACAGACCCTTTAACAGTGAAACATGACACAGACACACAAAGGTGAATTTGATTTTGTGCGTTGAGGCGCACACACTGACACCTTCATTCATCCTTGTGAGCCATTATAGGATGGTAAAGATAATATCTTCATAGACACGTCTGTTCATGTCCAGTGTGAGGTTATTCAGATGGATGAGTGCTTTCTCTGGGGACTAATGATCTTCATGGCTCCCGCGGTGAGGCTAAATCTCTCTGGCTTTACGAGGGGCCGCAATCAGCCCTTGGCCGGTTGTTAAAGTAACCAGGCTGAACACCTCTGTTCCGCTCTCAGCCTCCGCTCAGCTCTTAAAGTTTAATTACACACAACTGATGGCTGGCTTGAGATCTGTGCTTTCCCCAGACTATACATGATCTCTCTTCAATTTTACACTTGACCTTAGATTTGGAATTCCTTTCGGTCTGACCGTGTCTTCTGTATTGCATTCATAGCTGAGAGCTGATCTCATATCAGCCGTCTGACTGGATCACTCGTGCTCTGACTACAAAACCTGGGAGGTTAAACCTGAGCAGGAGTGGAGCATCTCTCATGAAT
>NC_133377.1:28258450-28424488 GCF_049309525.1 Garra rufa
ATATATATATATATATATATATATATATATATATATATATATATATATTATATATCAATTTAATAAATTACAACATTTTTTCATAAATCATTTTAGAATATATCATTTAATATTTATTTTTTAACATTTTAATAAAGTAGTAATTTAAAATATAATGTATTATTTTGACAAATTATTTTATTAATTATGATGTCATTTTTAATTTTATCACTTTATAAAATATATATTTAATGTATTATTTTGTAAGTTGTTTTATAAATAATTTAATAATGTATTATTGTAATAAATTATTTAAGAATATATTTTAATTTTATTATATATATTGTTAATAAATTATAATATTTCATTTTAATATATTTTTGCATTTTAATAAAATATTTTATGTATTGTTTTGATACGTTTTTTATAAATTATTTTAATATGTGCTATTTTGATTAAATTATTTTATTGATTATTTTATAATGTATTGTTTTAATAAATCACTTATAAAATATAATAATAGTCTATAAACTTACATTTTTAATAATATAGATATATAATTTCTATGTTTATTAATATAGAATTTTTAAGTAAAATTATTTTATAATTTTTGTGATATATGAATATTTGATTGTGCTGTTACAGTCGTACAAAGTAATTCACACTTAGCCTAAACTAACACCACCAGGGGAGAGCTGGTCAATTACGCTTTCCAGTCTATTTCTTTCTTTTTTTCCCCTCTCTTTTTGACCCTTCATCTCCTTTCTCATTTCCTCTTTATCATACGTACGTTTCCCTCTGACAGACTCTGAGGGCTCCCTGCTTTTCATTTTTGTTTAAAAATGCAGCGAGTGCGCCGGGGCCGCCAGAGAGGATGCAGATGAGCTGGCAATTAAAGTTTTAACGAGGGCTGTGTCTGTTCCTCTGATTAGCATGTCCCATCCCACCCACCTTAGCCTAGCACTGCCCCATACAATATTCATATCGGCATTACAGCCGAAACTCATTTTCTTAAGCAGTTCCTTGGGCCTACCGGCTGTGGACATATGCAGAGTGTATTGCAACGCTGTAAAATAGCAGCTTTAAAAGATAAATATAGTGCTTCAGGGTTTTTTTTGTATAAATTGAATCAAATGTTTACGTTTTCAGTGCAATTTGGATAATTTTGCGCTGAAGATAAGACATAAAGATAAGATAATGTTGTAAAGAAATTGTTTTTTGAGGAAAACATTTCAGCATTTTTCTCCATGTAGTGGACTTCTATGGTGGCCACGAGTTTGAACTTCCAAAATGCAGTTTAAATGCAGCTTCAAAGGGCTCTAAACAATCCCAGCTGAGGAAGAAGGGTCTTTTGAGGTTGAGCATTTGAGATTAAAGGGGTCATCGAATGCAAAACTCACTTTTACATGTTGTTTAAACATTAATGTGTGTTGGCAGTTTGTGTACACAACCACCCTACAATGATAAAAATCCACCCAGTGGTATTTTTGTAATCTTTAAAAGTAATATCCCCTTTTTAAAATCAGGTCATTCTCAGCTTCTTGTCAGTGTGACGATACACAGACAGAGGCCGCTTCCACGATAGTTGATTGACATGAGACATGAAACAGTCCAACAGTCTGACGCCATTGTGTCGTCTCAGGTGCAGGGGAACACAAGAATGTCTCAGATTGAGTGATTGAGGTGTTCTGTTGTTGGATGTAATAATGAACTTAGCAGTAGTCATTTACTCCTGACATCTGAGCCGCTGAAGACGCAGAGGATTAACGTTACTTTCGTTTTTAAAAGGAAAGCTTCACCCACAGCAGAAGTGAGTATAAGGGTTTTTTATGCATCTTTGTATATGGCCTTTCTTAATGTGCTTCTTGGCAAGTTTGACCGCTAAACACGGCAAAAGTAAACATTAAGGCTCATCATCCCACGTCTGAGAGGGGCGGGGCGAGCAGAGCTCATTTGCAATTAAAGGACCATGCAGATTTATAGATTTTTTGCAGAGCTGATTGTGACAAGGTAAAAGGGTGTTTTTTACACTACTATTGAGAATTTTTAACCAAAGTATATTATAGACTTTTCATTAAGACCCTAAAGAGTCATATGAACGTGTGGAAAATGGGCATGCGATGACCCCTTTAAAAAATTATATTAATTGTAATAATTTTTTTTTTTGTTTAAGAAAATTGTCGATTGTTTCGCTAGAATAAGACTTCCTCAACTGGGATCGTTTAGAGCCCTTTGAAGCTGCATTTAAAGGAGAAGTTCACTTCCAGAACATAAATGTACCGATGATGTACTCTCCCCCTTGGCATCCAAGATGTTTTTTTTTCCAAATTATGGTTTTTTTTTTTTGTTTTGTTTTTTTGAGGAAAACATTTCAGGACTTTTCTCCATGTAGTGGGCTTCTATGGTGGCCACGGGTTTGAACTTCCAAAATGCAGTTTAAACGCGGCTTCAAATGATCCCAAATGCGGTTGTAAACGATCCCAGCCAAGGAAGAATGGTCTTATCTAGCGAAACAATTGTTTTTTTATTTTATTTTTTTTAAATGACAATCTATGTACTTTTTAACCTCAAACACTCTGAACTCTGTTTTTTCCGGTTCAGATAGGGTATGTCGAAAAACTCCCATCTCATTTTCTTCCTCAACTCCAAAATGGTCCTACATCACGGTTTTACCTTTTTTGTTAAGGGTGTTTGATCATCTTTGCATCTTTGATCATGTTCACTTTGCAAACACTGGGTTGGTACTTTTGCAGCGATGTAGGATGATTTTTTTAAAATAATTTTTGAAGTTGAGGGAGAAAATAAGATGGGAGTTTTTCGACATACCCTGACTGTCTTGAACCGGAAAAATCAGCGTTCAGGCAGAGCAAGACAAGTCGAGCAGTTGAGGTTAAAAAGCATATGAATTGTAATACAAAAAAAAACAAAAACTGATTGTTTCACTAGACAAGACACTTTCTCAGCTAGGATCATTTACAACCACATTTGGGATCGTTTAAAGCCGTATTTAAACTGCATTTTGGAAGTTCAAGCTCGGAGCACCATAGAAGTTCACTATATGGAGAAAAATCCTGAAATGTTTTCCTCAAAAAACATAATTTCTTTACCACTGAAGAAAGAAAGACATGAACATCTTGGATGACAAGGGGGTGAGTACATTATCTGTCAATTTTTGTTCTGAAAGTGAACTACTCCTTTAAACTGCATTTTGGAAGTTCAAATTTGGAGGCACCATAGAAGTCCACTATATGGAGAAAAATCCACTATTTCATCAAAAAACATTCTTTCTTCAGTCATAAAGAAATTATGACATGAACATCTTGGATGACATGGGGGTGAGTAAATTATCTGTACATATTTGTTCTGGAAGTGAACTTATCCTTTAAGAGATGAAGCAGGAGGAGTTTTACCCAAAGGTAGACTAAACTTCCCATTATCTTTTGCTGCCGCTCAAACGCAGTGGTAACATTCGGTGAACTTCAACCAGTAATGATCAATTCGCACTGATCTGGTTCCACTCTGGCCCACCCAGCAATAATCCCATTTGTATCGTACCACACTTGGATAAATGGCACTCTAAGAAGCGCCATCCCATCAGCCAGTTTATGTTCCCATAAACCCTCTAGTTCCGTGAGAGAGACGAACTTCAGAGGCAGGGGGAATGAATTTAATGTGACACCTAGGAGGCGAGGAATAAATTCAGTGTGACACCGCCGATAAGGGTCAGAAAGGGGAACACCGGTTAATCGTGCCCACACTGGAATGCATTACGCGCCGAAGCGACCGCCACGCTGGCTCTGTGACCTTCAGGTGGAAGCATTTGCATATTATCAGGAGGAAAAGGTGTGCAAGTGTTTGTGCGGATGTGAGCGAGTGTGTGTGTGTTTGTCTTGTGTTGAGACGTCTCTGAACCCCCCCTCACCCCGCTAAACATCACGATCTCATTTCCAATTCCTGGATAGATGCTCTATGCAGATTACCCCGGTAATGCGGTTATCTCGCACACGCACGTGCGCAAAGACACACAGACTCGCACACGCTCGCTCTTTGTTGTCTCTTTGAATGCCAAAGTCTGGTTTTGGAATGAGTTTTGGGATGAGCCGATCCCTATAGAGAAGGTGATTTTTATTGAAATGTGATTTCGCCCATGTTCTCGCTCTCTCTTTCTATCTCTGCTTCTCACAAACACACTTCCACACCCATAGGAAATTTGATGCCCCTCCAGTCATTCACTAATAGGATTGAGGTAAATCTAAAGGAGGCGGCAGCTTGTAATGGCTGGGCTAATGTGATTGGAACAGTGTAAGGTTGATCGAAATTAATTCTAATTTATGATGTCTGAATTTCTGCTACATACAGTTTTGAATTAAAGTCCTGCCTTTAATGTATTTTTCCATATAAGTTGATTGATTTTATACCATTAATGAGGAAGGAACTGCATTCCACGTTAGACCTCAAGACTGAATATAAACATAACTTGAACATAAAAATAGCTTTACAAGTAAACAAGCCCTTGTATTTTAAATCAGTTTTATTTTTACCCAAATTTTGTGTTTTCCATTTGACTTTCCTCTCTGACTTTTTCTGTTGTAATGATTTAATACAAATGTATTTATAAAAAAAATGTCTAATGAAATGACTTCATAAAACTTTAACAGTAAAATCAGTCTTTTTTCAGTGAAGATGTAAAGATGTTGGTATGCAGTGTTGTTTTCGTCGACGATGACGAAATAATTTCGTTGACGCCACTTTTTTCATTATGATAACGAGACGATGACGAGATAAAAATGGATCTTTGATGACTAAAACATGACGAGACGTGTGTGAGTTTTCGTTGACGAGACGAGAATAGACGAAAATGTTAGTGGGTGGTTCGTCAGACGTTTAAAATGCATGACATTTATGCTTATTGTGCATGCCAATTAAAACCTAAAAAGTGTCTGCCGCTGTATTCTATCCTTGTTTGGTTATGCCCACCCTCTGGCGTGCAGCGCACAACGTGCTCAACACGTCACATTGTTGTCACTCAGACAGACAGACAGACGATTAACCATGATGGCGGCAGTTTGCACACAGGGTGGTCGCAAACGGCGAGAGGACCTATGGGTGTATTTCAAATATAACCCAGCAGATAATAAAACAGAGTGTATTGTGAAGGAAGACGGTGACAAATGTGGCCACAAAGTAGTAAAAAAATGCGACCAACCTTAAGCGGCACCTGAAGGCTCGCCACAAGGATATTTTTTCGGAGGTAAGTTACATGTGCTGTTAACATATCATATACAGTGCTCGAAATTGCGACAGTTTTGGTCGCATATGCTCCCAAAATTTAATCTGCGCGACCTCAAAATGTATTTGGGAGCATATGCGAGTGCTAGAAATTGTTGTGGTGCGACTTGGTTTCATTTCTTTACAAAACTTTGGCTAGCCTAACTACTGCACAGACTGCTGTGAGCTGATACAGTGACAGGTTCGCCGTTCTCTCTTTTGATTGTTGACAATTAAAAGGTCTCCACAGTCTGCTTTTGAAGAAATCTGTATATTTTGTGCTACAGCATACTTTGTCAGATACAATTCTGGCGCCTCCGTCTCATTATACTGTACAACGTGGCATACATTCACATCAAATGATAACTCAGCGGCACTCAAGCATGGGCGTAATTTCCACTGGGGACACGCTTTTCAAAATCCCGTTGGTGACCTCCCACTTTCAAATGGTTTTGTTGAAGTAATATCTTGTATTGTAGAATGCACGCTCCGGGCCGCCGAGAGTTTCACGCGATCATTAAAACGAAACCAAAAGTAAAACGTGCACGCGCATTCAAAAGCAATTTTAATACCCCACGTTTAGAGAGCGACTTCCCTAAGCGCGCAAATTAGGCTGCATAAAATATCTAGGCTGTTATTAGTATGCGGTCTATAATAAGTTGTGTAGTGTCTATAGCTCTGTATCATGCTTGAAAAATTCGGTCTCTATTTGCACTTCGAATATTGAAAGAGTAGCCTACTTTGATCTTTGATAAAAAAAAAATATAAAAAAGGCTTTCAGAATTAGCCCATTTGCTTATAAAACATCTGCAATCAGAATTGGCCATGAAGAATCAAGTTTGGCACATTACTAAAAAGAAATTAGGTGCTCCTAAATTTTTTTTGGTGCTCCTAACTTTTCGAAGTTGGGAGCACCAGTGCTACCAAGTAAAAAAGTTAATTTCGAGCCCTGAATATAGCCTACACATAATGTTAGTGTTATTCGACAATCGGCTTGTGAGTAATTTCATAGTAAGCTTAAAAAATATTAAGTTTTCCACATACTCATGGCGCAAATGGGCTGCTAGCTTCAGGTTAAAGTTAGCTTTTGTTGGGCTAACGTCAATTCATTATGTGTGTTACTTTAGCAGCATGTTTAGCCATGTTTACATTCGGTGACGTTATGGTCATCTCTTTGTGTGTTTATGTTCTGTCAGCACGTAACTTGTAACTTGTAATGAACATTGATTCCACTGTTACCACTTTATCTCTGTGTAATGCACAATCCTTAAATCAGAAAGTATTTGCAGTTGGGTGGAAACCTTTTGTGTCTAAAATCATTCCTTCATTATTGTAATTATTGGTGAAAATAGTCGATCCGGGAGCTCACAATGTGTTGAACTATAGATCTGCTATTTTCACAACTTATAAGTGACCCAACAGCAAAATACTTACTGACCTACATTAATTTGTTAAAAGACTACCTTTTTGACTTTTCGTCGACTAAAATTGGACTAAAACTATCACATATAGAAGTGACTAAAATTTGACTAAAACTAAGCAGCATTTTATAATAATAATAATAATACATTTTATTTGATGGCGCCTTTCAAAACACCCAAGGTCACCTCACAAGCAAATGAAAATAAAAATAAATAAAGATACAAATCACTACACAAACAAAAAACACACAGTAAACAATCCGCATATAAAAATAAGGTGCATTAAGGACTCAGTAAGGCATATTATAAAAAAGCTTGTATAAAAAGATATGTCTTAAGACGTTTTTTAAAAGTCAACAGACAATCACTTTTGCGAATATCAATGGGAAGGGAATTCCATAAGCGGGGGGCAGCATAGCTAAAGGATCTATCACCCATAGTAGCCAGTCGAATCCGAGGTACCACAAGAGAAATTGAAGATGAAGATCTAAGTGCACGTGAAGGGGTGTACACATGCAGAAGTTGAGTAAGGTATTGAGGTGCAAGATTATGAAGTGCCTTGGAAGTAAGTAGCAAAATCTTGAATTCAATTCGATACTTTACTGGGAGCCAGTGCAATTGCTGAAGAACTGGGGAGATGTGTTCAATGGAAGGTGTTCTAGAGATAACACGAGCTGCAGAATTCTGAACCAACTGTAGCTTATGTAGCAGTTTAGAGGGAACACCAATGAGAAGGGCATTACAATAGTCTATACGTGAGGTGACTAGTGCATGAATAAGAACTGCTGTATTATTGATTGAGAGAAAAGGACGAAGACGGTTAATGTTACGCAAATGGAAATATGCAGTCTGCGTGATATTATTAATTTGAGTTTCAAAGGATAGTGTGCTATCCATGATAACACCCAAACTCTTAACCTGCGAGGAAGGACAAATTGCATTATTGTCAATGTACAAAGAAAAACTGTTAAATTTAGACAGAACATTTTAGTCCAAAAGACTAAGACTAAATCTAAGATGCTTGTCAAAAACAACATTTATTACAATTATTACTATTATTACTAGGGATGCATCAAAATAAAAAAATCTGGGCCTGTATTAATTTAATTATAATTAGTATAATAATTATTTATTATTTTATTAAATAATATAAAGTGATTTTGTAAGACTTTTTAATAATACTGAATCTAAAAAACACAAGCCAATAAAATAACCAGAATTTTTTCGAAAGTAATGCAGTAAAATTAGATGGAAAATATATTATTATTAAATAATATTATTAAATATCAAATTAGTATTTTTATTTATTTCTATGCAACATAATCAGATATAACAGGTTTTTTTTAAACTAATTATGCAGAAAATGCATAGCCATACACAATTTTTGGCAGCTGAAATTTTGATGCATCCCTAAATAATAATAATAATAATAATAATAATAATAATAATAATAATAATAATAATATCAAATTATTATAGTATTAAACATTGTTTTAATATTAATCATTAGTTTAGACCTTTAAGTTTTAGTGTTATTATCAATATTAATATTAATATTAATATTATTAATTGTTTAATAGATATATATTTTATTTTATTATTTTTATTAACTTTGTATTAATATTTTTATAATTAATATAATACTTATTTGTTATTTTATAAAATAATTAATTTTGTAAGACTTTTTAATCTAACTCAACAATTTAATGATACTGAATTAAAAAAAAACACAAACCAATAAAATGACTTTTTAAAATAACAACTTTTATTGAAAAAACACAATAAAATTGGACTGAAAATATATTAATATTAAATATCAATCTATTATTTTTTAATCGATAAATATTTATTTTATTTTATTATCACAAAGCCATTTGCACCGCGTTTTTCTGTCACTTAATATTTTATTTTAGTGTGTTAATCTATTAATTTACTTTGTATATGAGACCATGATCCACACTCACAAAAATAGTCTTCTTTTTAGCATTTATTTTACAAGAATTTTTTTTTTTTTTTTTTATAATTTAATGAAATCCAGTCATGAAACTGAAAACATATGGTATTTCATTGCTGTAAAGATGTGAAAATCCTAAGACCTCCAGTTTGTACACGCAGACATTTGCACACATTGCATGGCATTTGAATTTGCTTGCAAGCACTAGTTAATTTCATTGATTACATCTGTAGAATTCAGCCTCCATAGGGATTGTGTTCAATTTTATGTTATCCATTTACTCTGCCGTGAAAAATTGCTTGGTTCTTATTTCTCGTTTAGAGGAATTCAGATAGAAATTGTTTATTTTGTTTTTCTCCTTTCTTTATAAACATTTTAATAAATCCATTTGAAGCGTGCTCACTATGTGGCTCCAAATCCATCACAAATCAGACACAACTGCAGCTAAAGCTCAGATCAGATACTCTGGGCGATAGCGGTTATTCTGTCTCTCACAGTTTGACTCAATCAGATTGTCTTGTGCTAGAAATCATCATTTACTAACACTATAATAACAGAGAGTGTGATCCGCTCTTATCAGTGTGTTAGAGGAAGTTCTGATACAAGATTATATATCACTTGATATCTCAAGACAGTGGGGCCTACAAGGAAACCAGTCATGAGGACAAAACTAGAGTCGAACATCCAATAACTGAATAGTTAAATGTCTCGTCTCCACTGATACAAAGCAGATGGACTCTCCTTGTTTGAGGACATTTGTGTTTCCTGTCCTGGGGTGATGGGATGACTCCCTGCTTGAGCTTTTCTGTGTGTGTGGTACATCCATTATCCAGGGTACGTGTGTGTATGTCGGGTCGATGGGGAGAGCAGCGGGATATGCGCCACTCTGGAGATGGATTGATCTTTTGTGTGTGTGTGTGTGTGTGTGTGTGTGTGTTTGTGCGAATGCTCTCGTTGCCATCTCCTGTGCCGCACAATGCCAATTACACTGACACCTTTGTCTGGTGTGACCTCACCCATGTTGGCACCATATGTATTCCCGAACGGACACTCCACAGGTGGACGTTCCCACAGGATTTGGCGTGGATTCAGCTCTCATCCCTCTGTGTTTTCATCCCCCCCTCTGTTCTGTCTCACTCTCTCCCTGTAAGTTTAACTTTTGTTGTTCCTGAGTGGGAAAAAGTTCAGATAATGGCGCCGTTTAGAGAGTCCAGACAGACAGACAGGAGGGGATGATCAATAGAGAGAGAGAAAGTGGAGGCTGGCAGTACACACTGTGCTCTTGGAGCTGGATTGATGGCTGAGTTTACCTCAGGAATCATGACAGGAGGGATGGTGTTTGCTTTTGCCAGTCCCATCTTTTTCTTTCTCTGTATCAAAGTTTGATTTTCACACTTTTGCCTTTATCACAAACACTCTTTCTCTCACTGCGGGACTGATCGTTGTGTTTTATACATTACTGTAGCTCTGTCTCAAAACCTACTGAGCTGCCTCACTGTCTGCTGTCTGCTTAGACAGCATCTTATTTTAAAATGGATTCTCGGAAGTCAGATTTCCAGGAGCATGTAATTTGACTGGTAATACTGGAAGCAAAATGCTGTAATGTAAGACCATTAGAACAAATTTGATAACCAAAAGGCTGTTGAAAAAAGTTGACTTGATTATTATGTGGTGTAATGCTTAGCTGATTCTAATAGGAGTACAGCCGTCTTTTTGTTAACGCTGATGCGCAACAGTATAGTGGAGAATGTTATGGGTGCCTATGCAGAGTTTTCGAATCCAATTTGAGCTTTGAGTGTGTTGGAATACACTACCGGGAACAGTAAGAAAAAAGTATTTTCTCCTAAGCCTGCATTTATTTGATCCGAAGTACAGCAAAAACAGTCAAATTGCTAAATATTTTTGCTATTTAAAATAACTGTTTTCTATTTTAATATATTTTAAATTGTAATTTATACCTGTGGTTTAAAAAAAAAATCAAATCTGGTCAGACTTAATATTCTTGCACTAAAACATTCACTAAATGTACTATTATACTATACTAATTAGATATATTTGTCTGCTGTCAGCACATGACTAAATACTATTGCACACACAAGTATTGTATTGAATTCACCCATTTTATTGCAACTATTTTTGTTACTTCTCAATATCTCAATATAAATGTATGACTAGATGAAAAAAGTTTATAGACAAACTTCAAGTTGGCTTGAAAAAGCCTAGCCAGAAAGTTTGAAGTAGTTTTAAAAGCTTGTATTTTGACACTTTTTTTCCTTCAGTTTGAAATGGTTATGTTTTAATTGGGTTTGTATTCAAAGCTAAAAACCTGCTGGTTTGTCACAAAAGATGCAAAAAAGAGCTAAAACCAGCGGATTTAGCAAAAACGGGCTAAAACCAGCTTACTTAACAAAAAAAAGAACTTAATAAACGGCTAAAACCAGCTGATTTAACAAAAATAACCAACTAAAAATCAGCTAAAACCAGTTGATTTGGCAACGATGGCTCAAAACCTGCTAAAACCAGCTGATTTAACAACAGCTAAAATCCAGTTAAAGACCTGTTAAAAACAGATAATTTAGCAAAAACAGTTTAAAACCAGCTGAAACCAAGTTTAGAACCAGATTTAACAAAAAGGAACAGTTGTTTTAACAAACAGTTAAAAACCAGGTAAAACCAACTGATTTAATGAAAAACAGCTTAAAACCAGCTGATTTAAGAAAAAGAAACCTGTTAAAAACCAGATGATTTAGCAAAAGCAGTTATAAAAACAACTAAAACCGGTTGATTTGGCAAAAACGGTTTAAAACCAGCTGATTTAACAAAAACCACTAAAAAAACAAAACAAATTAAAGACCAGTTAAAACCAGTTGATTTGGCAAAAAGCAGCTAAATAAACAGATAAAGTAGATTTAGGAAAAACAGTTTAAAAACAGTTAAAACGGCTAAAAAAATAAATAAAATGGCTAAAACCCAGTTGAAAAGCAATTTATCAAAATCAAAAAGCGCAACAGTATAGTGGAGAATGTTATGGGTGCCTATGCAGAGTTTTCGAATCCAATTTGAGCTTTGAGTGTGTTGGAATACACTACCAGGAACAGTAAGAAAAAAGTATTTTCTGCTAAGCCTGCATTTATTTGATCCAAAGTACAGCAAAAACAGTCAAATTGCTAAATATTTCTGCTAAATGTTTTCTATTTTAATATATTTTAAATTGTAATTTATACCTGTGGTTTCAAAAAAAATAAAAAAATTCAAATCTGGTCAGACTTAATATTCTTGCACTAAAACATTCACTAAATGTACTATTATACTATATTAATTAGATATATTTGTCTGCTGTCAGCACATGACTAAATACTATTGCACACACAAATATTGTATTGAATTCACCCATTTTATTGCAACTATTTTTGTTACTTCTCAATATCTCAATATAAATGTATGACTAGATGAAAAAAGTTTATAGACAAACTTCAAGTTGGCTTGAAAAAGCCTAGCCAGAAAGTTTGAAGTAGTTTTAAAAGCTTGTATTTTGACACTTTTTTCCCTTCAGTTTGAAATGGTTATGTTTTAATTGAGTTTGTATTCAAAGCTAAAAACCTGCTAGTTTATCACAAAAAATGCAAAAAAGAGCTAAAACCAGCTGATTTAGCAAAAACGGGCTAAAACCAGCTTACTTAAAAATAAACTGTTGATAAACAGCTAAAACCAGCTGCTTTAACAAAAATAACCAACTAAAAATCAGCTGAAACCAGTTGATTTGGCAATGATGGCTCAAAACCTGCTAAAACCAGCTGATTTAACAACAGCTAAAATCCAGTTAAAGACCTGTTAAAACCAGATAATTTAGCAAAAACAGTTTAAAACCAGCTGAAACCAAGTTTAGAACCAGATTTAACAAAAAGGAACAGTTGTTTTAACAAACCAGGTAAAACCAACTGATTTAATGAAAAACAGCTTAAAACCAGCTGATTTAAGAAAAAGAAACCTGTTAAAAACCAGATGATTTAGCAAAAGCAGTTTAAAACCAACTAAAACCGGTTGATTTGGCAAAAACAGTTTAAAACCAGCTGATTTAACAAAAACCACTAAAAAAAACAAAACAAATTAAAGACCAGTTAAAACCAGTTGATTTGGCAAAAAGCAGCTAAATAAACAGATAAAGTAAATTTAGGAAAAACAGTTTAAAAACAGTTAAAACGGCTAAAAAAATAAATAAAATGGCTAAAAACAGTTGAAAATCAATTTATCAAAATCAAAATTTATTTTTTGACTACTTTTTGGAGCAGTTTTAGTTTCAGAGGTGTACTTATTCTGCCTTTATGCCATCTAGATAGGTAGCTTGCACGGTTTTCCAACAGAGCCTGTTCACATGATTACCATACATGTTCTGGTCCATTTCTCACACCGTTTCTTTCCTTTCACTTGATTATTTATTTGTTTTCCCACAATCACCCTCTCCCTCTTGGAGCTTTGAGCCGTGGAGATGTGGACATATGGGAACAGCAAATCTTACCGTAACCCATCATTAATTCATGACTTCCCCTTCTTCTTGAGAGAGAGAGTGTGTGTGTGTGTGTGAGTGTATGTTTAATGCATACTGTATTGTTGGACGAGCCTGTGAAAGCAACACTAGGCCTAGATGGAGGGTTTCTAAGGAAAGTGTTAAAAGCTGAAATCACATTCCAAGGAAAGGAAAAATGTTTTTTTTTTTTCTGACAAGACACGGTAGCCTCAAGCTGTGGTTAAGATGCACACATGCAGCACACACTGATGCTAGATGACTCTTTTCATTTATTAAGTGTTCAAGCATGAAAAGCACTATGTCTAGATGGTGACTTCCTTGTCAGTCCATGTTTACCATGAAAAGGACACATGTGGACTGAGACTCGGCATTTAACATCCTTCCAAAGGGCTCAATGACTAAAAAGCCAAAGGCTAACTGCAACAGTAAGAAAATCTTTTAGCACGAATGTGACGGCTTTCATTATTGCTTATCTTTCTCTAGAAGGAGGTCTTTTAAGTTTACACGCCAAACGAAAACACTTAACATAGTGATTCGCCTTAAACAACCCCTAATGCAGAACGAGTATTCGGCTGACATCTCAAAGGCTTTGCTGTAAAAGGAAGTCAAGTGCTAATTCATGTAGCACACTCATGCTTCAGTATGGTATTCATCTACAATATGTAAATTAATAATGAAACCAGACTTTTGTTAAGCGAGATGCCATATTCAATGCGACTCAAAAAAGGAGGCTTTTAGGGGTGTATATCATAATGCGTTTATTGTAGTAATGATGTTTTAAACATATGTGTATCTCCTGTGTAGTAATTCCTCAAGGTAACTGCTTGTTACATACTATACTTTTATATAGTATATGGAATCACCGTTACAAACAATGTCAGATATATTTCACTTCAGAGAAGTGCAAAGCTCCAAACACAGTGTTCTTCACACACACAAACACTTCCTCTCTCTGTCTGCCTTTCTCTCTTTCACTCACACACACACACACACACACACACACACACACACACACACACACACACACACACACACGAAAGCACACTACTGTGTTCGTCTGTCACCTTTCACCATTGCCCACAACCAGAGGATTAAACCAAACCTGTTGCGATTCTCTGCTTTACTCAAGAGTGCTGGTTCTGGATCAGTGCACAGCCGCATAAAGACACGAGGCAGAAGCGACAATGGAAAAGCAGATCCCCGATCAGAACCACTGTGTATATGTTTCTCGCAGCAGGTTTTATGTGGTTGATAATGTGTATCGATTTTCAGATGGACAGTAAAGCTCCCTCGCTGGAGCACGGCAGATACATAATGACCTGTTGTTAAAGGTAAATGTCATGTCTTGAAAAGGGATTGAGGAAAAATGAGGGGAAAATGATGGCAATACAAAGCTTTAGTGGTCTGTTTCTTTTTTTGTGTTCTTGTTTTTCCTCTGTCTCGGGCGTAAAAAGCTATAAAAATATGGCTTGAAGAATATTGGTTTTCTCTGAAGTCATGCTGCAGTGGTATGTGTAAGGGGTTTTGCTTTATAACAGTCATGGTTTTAGTTTTTCGTGAGCATTTTCCTTCTTTTCTTTGTATGCTTAACTGTTGTCTTTATGCAAGTGACCTTTGCTATGATTGGCAACTTAATACCATGACATTTATCTTTGTGGTCCTAGCTGATTTGCTGAATGGCAGACAATGTTAATTGGTTACTAGCCTTAGTAGTATTACTGTTTTCTGTTAACCACTTGCATGTTCACCCACTGCCAACACAGCTGTAAAGTCTTTGTCTTGTGCTGTCAGCTGTGTTATTACCTTTTTAAGTGTTAAGCTATAATAAAAAAATATTGACCCCTTTTTGATGATAACTCTTTGCAAAGTTATTAACATCATGAAATTTCAGAAAACTGGTTAATGCTGCTGCATGGATGTTTGCATATTGTATTTGCCATCCTTCACTCTTCTGACATAATCTTTCTGTTTTTTTTCTCTTTTGAATTGAAATAGAAATGCTATTGTGGATTTTTTTTCTTTTGCTAAATATATTTGTTGCTTTTATTCACCACTATAGCCAAATATGACAGAGGTCCACTGAATATGAATGCAGTAGAGTGGTTTTATAATAATAATAATAATAATAATAACATTATTATTTTTTTTAATTCACATCCAGTATTCATTACACTGCCGTTCAAAAGTATTTTGAGTCTTTATAAGTCTTTGCTATCACTTGTGCTGAATATAAGTATTCATTTCTTTCAAAAAAGGAAAGAATAAAAAATTACTGACCCCAAACTTTTGAACAGTAGTATATATTGTTAGAAAAAGATTTCTAACTTTTTATTCATCAAAGGATCCTGAAAAAAGTGTCACATGTTCCAAAAAAATAATAATAATAAAGCAATGTTTTCAACATTAATAAATAAGCATATTAGAACGATTTCTGAAAGATAATGTGACACTGGAGTAATGATGCTGAAAATCACAGGAATAAATTAGATTTTAATGTTTATCAAAATAGAAAACCCTTATTTTCTTATCGTAATAATATTTCACAATATTACTTCTTTTTTTTGTATTTTGATCAAATAATATTTTGAACAATGCAGGCTTGACGAGCATAAGAAACTTCTTTAAAAACATTAAAAATCGTACTGGTCCAAAACTTTTAAACGGCAGTGCGTATTGATGCATTTGAGAGAAACTTTTGCAACTTTTAAGCCTGATCAGAAATCAGAAAGGCATTTATTTTCAATAGAATAAAGTAGATAATCAAAAAGTGTAAAATTAAGTTCTTTACTATGTTTATCCAACCTGATCTCATGGTGAAAATGCATCTGTGGGAACTTTTTCGCAAGATATTGACTGTGAAATGTCCACTAAATGGCGCTAGAAGAGTGTTCTCCCCCGGAACAGATGAACGTACATATGGAAAATTTTATGTGATGTTGGTTTTGTACGTGTCCATTGAGTTGCGCTCTAACTTTAATAACTTTAACTTTAATGCTCCATGATGTTTTAAAATAGTGTACCATCTGCATTACACCTAAACTTACCCAACAGTATGAGCAAAAGCGAATGTGTTGTAAAAACGCAATCGCAAGCATGCCATTTTAACTTGTTTTTTCGATCTCTCATCTTTCAGCTCTTTCATCGTGAGTCATGTTTTTCACGGGGTTTGTACCCAAGGATTTCACATCCTAAGTCCAATTTCGTGCCAACTGAGCTACCAAGCAAGCTTGTTATGTCTGGAAAGCGAAATATATGGAGCTGTAATCATAACAGTGTACAAAATCAATTACAAGTGCTCATTGTTTTATCGCCTCTAGTGTTGGAAACTGCAGCGATATGTACTTATTTGGATGTATTTTGCATCTTGTGAAAAAGTTCCAACGGGTTTGTTTTCATCATGAGGTCAGGTTAATCTGTTAGGGTTAGGGGTAGCTATAGGTAGGGCTTTATTGTCTCAATAAGGCAGCATCCATTTAATAATTTTAATAAAAATGATAATTAATCTGTGTTAATATATTATACTACATACAGTTTTATAATGTACTACAATACTGAGATGCAAATATCTCCCACTTGCAAGTAGTATAAATAGCATCTGGACCCTTTTCACAAGACTGTGATGACGCGTTTCAACGGTCGTCATCATCATCATAAAACCTTGAAAGTTTTTCATAATTCATGGTGTAACACTCAATATGTTATTATTGCACACTGTTTTATAAAGTACTTCTTAGAGCAAGATGGACTGTGTTTTCGTGATATGACCCCTTTAATGTATAGAACTTGTGTCTGAGTGCCGTCATGGTGGGCTGTGCGTCTTTGTGTGCATGAGCACCTGTGGGTGTTCCCATTTTCTCCTCGGTGTAGACAGGGTTATCAGAAGCTCCCACTCTCATTTGTCTGTGAAGCAGCCAGGCAGAACACCCAGACAGCCGCAGGAACAGAAAGGACTGCTGTTTGTCTAAAAGAGAGAGAGGAACCAAGACGAACAGAGTGTGTGTCCGATTTCTGAGTGCGTCTCAAACCCTGATCCCTGTGTCACGTCTTCCAGAATCAAAGCAGCAGGTTGTCAGCTTGACCGCGGCACGCGGCCAATCAGTGGAGGCGTGCGGACAGAACAGGGTCAGCAAATGGAAAAACCCTGAGAAAAGAGGGATGGAGAGCAGAAAAACGGAGAGTGGGAAGCGAGAGGGGGGAATTGTTTGGAGCAACAGATTCGCCGTGGCTGTCGGAGACCCTGCTGAGAGTGCAGGCCGATTTTTGAGTGTTTGGACATCTCCGTAAAAGAGGTGCTTGATGGGTCTGTCAAGGCC
Organism: Garra rufa; assembly: GCF_049309525.1. Taxonomy (NCBI): domain Eukaryota; kingdom Metazoa; phylum Chordata; class Actinopteri; order Cypriniformes; family Cyprinidae; genus Garra; species Garra rufa. The sequence continues at coordinate 28,275,911 of NC_133377.1, forward strand.
ACTCGTACATGCTCGTACCAGACTGCTGCTTGTGAGTCCTAAGAGACGAGACAGCCAGGAATCAACCCACTGTGAGGGACAAGCACCCTGCTGTTAATACACTGTCTTGCTGCACATTTGTCATCCCTTTCTTCTACTCTTTCTTTTTGATCTGGCTCTATGCATCGTTTTGTCCCCCCCAGCTCCTACTTTCCTCCAAAATGTTATGCCCTCGATGTGTTTCGGCTGGCTTTGACATTCAACAGACGCTGCGGTGTGTGCGGTGTGTCGCAGAACTCCCAGAAGATATCTGAGGTGTGCACCTCTCTCCCCTCAGGTTAATCTCATGTCATTTCACTCTCAGATGGCCTCGGCCACATTATTGCTTTCCTTTATCCACGGGTGTTTGGGATCTGCCTCATATCGCTCTGTCTCTCACGCGTTCTCTCTCCCTCGCCCTTCTGTTCGGGTCGTCTGCCTCTGGGCAAGAGCATGAGATTACTGTGCAGGCTGACATATTTCATACGCACAAACACGGTCTGTTCACACGCCTCCCTTATGACCTCCTGTACATTACAGAGTTGGACCTGAACAGCTGAGGATGCTGGGTGCAGTGTGACCAGCTGATTGGCTACATTCACAGTGCAGCAAAATACGGTCGGTCCTGTATGCAGTGCTAAATATATGTTAGATTTCATTTGCTTGGGTAAAAGAGTGCTCTCGAGTCAGAAGTCAGAGGATAGTTCTGGCAGGAGGCTGGCGAATGAATGGATGTTCCTGTGTGAATAGAAATGCTGTTTGGCAAACAGTCACATGTTTCAAACGGAATTTCATTAGACCAAGTATGCAAAAAACAGTTAACACGCTCTATTTTGTGTATACAATATAGGGGTGAACGATATACCGGTTGAAATGTCAACCGGTAGAGATTTTGGACCGTTGCCTCTATCACGGTTACACACTCATGTGACATTGATGTGCTACGTGGTCATAAAAATGTATCACTTGTATGTGTTTTTAAGTATTGCAGTTTAAATTTTGAATTTAATTTTGAGTTTAAATTGATTTTAAGGCGCAATCAGCTGCGAAAGACAATTCATTTTACTATAGAGAGTCACGTACATGTGAAGAGACTTATGTGTGTCATAATTGTCTTTATGTGTGTTTTCTCAGTTGCTCTAATCAAACATTTGATGTTATTGTGCTTTATTTTGTTCAACAGCTTCAAAGATTTTCTGGTACAATACATTTTAAACTAAGGAATAAGGCTGCCAACTCTATCTCTAGGAACTTTTAATGTCTTGGAAATCTTAGCCTTAGACTTTCTAATATAATAAAGCTATTTCTTCTCTATAGCTTTTGTGAGAGCCTTGTTGACTTTGCCATATTCGCTGCTCAACTTCAGCACATGCATGGGCTAAGTTTATGTATTTTAATAAAGTTTCTAAAGACGTAATTGTGTTGTTCCCTACCATAAAAATAAGTAACTTGAAACAGCAATGATGACTAGGGGTTAAATAATTATGATATAACTGTTATTTAAAAAATCATATAACTCAAAAACATTACATTATCTATTGACATTATCACTTTTAATATGCCATTAAACTGATAAAGATGCAATTTTTATAATGTCATGGATCTTCAGAAAAGCTTGTATTTGTAAAGAACTGCAGTCTCTGGGGTTGAATAATTTTGATTGCAACTGTATATATATAATTAATTCTTCATAAAATCGAATTAATCTTTATAAAATACTTAGACATGCTTTTGATTATTAACATTTAATGAAACTATTAAATGGAATTCAGAAAATTAATGAAAAAAGAGACACGGAATTTGAGAAAAATAATAAAATGTATTTCCTAGGGCCTTAATGTCATTTTTGTTCAACTTTTAATAAATTGCTGTTAAATTGTGTAAGTTTCAATTCATAAGTCTCAATTTTAATTAATTAGACATGCATTTTGATTAATATTTTTTTTTATGTTAACAAATGGAGTCTAGAAAAATTAAAACGAAATTTGGGAAGAAATAAAACTCATTTCATAGGGCCCTATTTATTTCATTTTTGTCATTTTTGATTGTATTTGTTCTTTAGTTTGTTACTTGCTTCTATGTTATTATCAACAACAAAGAGAAAACATTTCCTGTTCTATGTTTTTGTCATAGTATCGGTTCAGTAGTAGTATCAAGATATTTTAGACGAGTATCATATCACAGTCCTATTTTTGGTATCGTGACACTATTTGGAAGTTTTCTCATAAACAGTAATTTAGTTCTTAATTGAAAGCAAACAGCTAAGAAAAAAAAAAACATGTAACATTGTATTGGATCCGGGCCGCTCTTAAAGTGACAGCAGTCTAATATTCCAGCTGTCTGTCATTCATATTAATCAAACAACAAAAGAGAGAAAATCTCTCAATGCTCTAAATCCCTTTTGTAACTTTAATAAAATAAAATATACATTTAGAATATGCAGTATTTTTATACATTTGTTTGCTTTATATAGTTTCTGTAGCATTTCTTATTTATTTGTTCAACTTTAGTTTTTTTGTCCTATAGCTTGTAATTAGTTTCTTATTCTTATTTAATCACTGACTGTCTACTTGTCCTCAGTGAGCTTGAGTTGTTTTTTTGTATTCAATATTAGTTTAGTAGCCTAGTATTAGTTTTTTTTGTATATTGACAATATATTGACCTTTTTTAAAGCAAAAAATAACTATATAATGATATATACAGTGACTCATATCATGATTTGTTTTCATGATTCTGTTGCATAAACAGGACAAATTAAGAGTCACAACTGTGAATACAATTGTAAATCTCAAACACTGATTGTGTGAATGTAGCCAGCATGTTTTACACATGCTGAGACTTTTTGTGCTGAACAGAACAGTCTTGACATTAGTAGAAGTTCAAAGCAGTGGTGTTTTTATTAACCTTGGATCACAAAACCTTTCATTATCACTATCTTGTTCTTCATCTCATTCTCTGCTACTCGTTTTCTCTTCGTCTACTGTTAAATGACCTCCAGTCAGCTGCCAGCAGGTCTGTACGCGCTCGTATGTGCGCCTGCTGCCCATAAAAGGCACGGCTATTGATATTTGTCATATGTTTACGTGGGACACAGTAAGAGGCTGAGGGTAATATGGGACATGGTGTGTTGTGCTGGTGTCTGAAAGCTATTGATTTCCTACCATGTGCAATCAAACACAATTAGCTGTCGAATTCCTCAGACGGAGCACAGGCGCCTCTCCTGCTGTGCTTCTCCAGAGGGAGGACACTGTGAGTGTAAGCGTTCACCCCTAAAATCAATGTATACCAAATGGGGAGGACGCAAATTGAGATTGTGAGAGTCAAGTTATGCTCCTCTCAATGTCCAGAGATCGAGCACACACACTTTTTGCTGTAACTTCTTCGCTCTCCTCTCTAGATAGCGCTGCTTTACAGCTCAGCCTCCCTCCGTTCTCTGTGCCGTAAATCATGCAGGCTCCGGTCATTGGCTCTGCTCCATATGCCAAGAGAGGAGTCCCAGCGGCGGGAGGCACTGCTTGGGCATTGTGCCCTGCTGAAAGATTCACTGGCGCTCTCTAAATGCATTTATATTGCCGGTTCACCTGCACGTCTGCACTTCACTTATGGATTGACCGATGCAGATGGATGGGAGGCATATATGTGTTGGTACTCAGCCAAGAAGATGGCGATGGATTGGAGCTGACTACCTCGGGCTGACTCTGACCCTGGCAGCTGTTGCTTGGCAACCTTTGTTTGTTTCCATCTGCAGGATCAATCTAATTGGCCGGCTTTCCAATTACCAGCGGCCGACACTCCTCCTCTGGCCAATGGTATCACTCGATGGACACCAGGTGTAAATAAAAGACAGGATGGATGGATGAATAAATGGCCCTTGTCGTTTATTGACCGTCGGGTGTTATCCTCGGCATGTAAAGGCTCATTGTCCGTGTTGGTGTGTTTGTAACACACCGGGACGCTGTGTGGGGGAGAGGAAAGGTCAGGCATTGTGTGTTTGTATTTATATGGCGTCATGGGGGGTCATTGGTGAACATTTGATTAGGTGGCAAACACAAACAGAGCTGGCGTGATCAATGCTATGTTGGCACTTGGTGCTAAAAGACAAAAGCAAATCAACTTGGTTCACAGTTTACTAGCTTTTGATTCTAGTCAAAAGTAACTTTTTTCCAAAATTCAGAACAATTTATTTGATTCAATTAATAACAATGTGATGTTTTTAAATTATACAGTATGTATATCATTTATTGACCTTTCTCACATTTTCAAGTTTCTCAAAGCAGAAGTCATCATAGTTGGGTAAAATCTGAGAGCAGTGAATGGGAGAGTACCACAAATATATTTTTTGCATTTCCAGTAGCTTAAATAGCAAAAAGTAAAAACTTCATGATAGTGTTTTCACGACTTTCAATCAAAGGAAAACAATTGAGAGAGACTGATATCGGCAGTCAGAAGACTGAACAATGTCAAATAGGGGTGGGACGATACAGGTAACTCACGATTCAATTCTGTGGCGATATGTGGCCCACGATAATGATAATATCACGATTCACGATATCTACGATATTCAATATATTGGAAGAAATTTCATCAACGATATATCACGATATATGTGACTGAAAAAGAAAAAAAATACCCATAATAAGGAAATCTTATGCATTTATTAATGCCAACATTTCCAACACTGTGCAAAGAAATATGCATTTGCATAATAACTCACTGCCTCCTGGTCTTAAATGTAAACACTGTACAGCTAGACAGATAGAAGTGCCTGAACATTAAAAAAAAACATGAACATTAATTGTGTAAACCATGATACTGAAACGTCAGGAGTAAGTTACTGTAAAGTGCTTTATGTTAACCTGGACAGTGGTCTCATCAAGGCATATTCTTCCTGAGGAACACTAACGCCTGTTTCACACATACTCCGTCTGCAGTGCGTATGCAGTCCGTGTGCGTTATGTATGCGATGCAGAAGCAGCACGGACTCGTTTTGCTTTCACACAGGACACGTTTGCAGTCCGTTCCTGATCCGCGGCTGTTTACCACAAACACACCATTTATCCGTTATTTTGATTTCAAATACAAACGTGCTTTTTCAGCATTGTGATACTCTTATATCACAGTACACTAATACCATACTAGATGTATTCACGTTTAAACTCAACGTGTTATAAACAACGTATTATTCAATGCACTTGAATGCACTTGCACACCGCTTCTGGGACGTACTGCCGGACAGCAACCGCGTGCAGTGTGAACGCTCTAATCCGTTAACATGGGTGCGGAAAAAAATACTCAACGCATACGCACTGCAGACGGAGTATGTGTGAAACAGGCAACTAGCGGGTGCGTCTTTGACTTGTTTTTCGTTATTTTCCGCCATTCTTCTCACTTCTCTTTTTTCTGCGCTTCTTTGTTGTTGTTAGATAACTTGTGTTCTTCACTGGCCGCTGCTTCCGCCACTTTACCCCACTTTACTTGAACAGCGCCCCCCCGCAAACAGAATGGTAGATATTGGGTAGTGACAGTGACACTGACGACGGGTAAATTAATCATTTTGTGTTGTAATAAAATATCGATATTGGCCGTTAGTGTATCGATTATTTATTGCGACAGAGAGCACAACAATATATTGCAATATCGTTTTTTTTTCCCACCCCTAATGTCAAATTTACCACTAGAAACACCCTTGCACTAGTGTTAACTATTTTTTTTGTAACTTGATAAAAAGGTGATATAATACAAAGTTATAAATGAGTTATAAATGTGCATACATTTAAAAACTAAATAAATAAATAAATAAAAACTAAAAACTTTTAAGGATTTATGATGATGGTGACTGTTGAAATGTGTTAACACAGTCTTGTGAAAAGGGTCCATTATATTTTATAATATATTTTTTCTTTATTTGTGTGTAATGATACAATTGAAATTTTGAAATTAGTTTTATTTCAAAAGATTAAAAAAAAAGTGTACTTTTTTTTTAGTTGGATAAGGTTCCATTTTTTAGCGTGTGTGTGTGTGTGTGTGTGTGTGTGTGTGTGTGTGTGTACACATGCACAATTAATAAATCTAAAAATAATGAATTAATATAAATATTAAATATTTTCATTTATATAATAGATGGATCATTTTTTTAAATGTATTTTAACAAATAGTATTTATAATTTACAAATATAAATTCTACATTAATTTTAAAATTCAATTTACCTGAATTATTACACCATTAATAAATAGTGAATTATAGAGTAAAATTTAAATAAATTATAAAAGTATTAAATAAATATCATTAAATATTAATAATATAATAAAAAATGAATATAAATAAATATTAAATCATTTATTTTTATAACAGATATATAGACAGATAAATATATATCTGATATTTTTGTATGCATTAACGAATTTATAATTAATAAATATAAAATTCTGTATAATTTATTAATAAATAACTATAAATTAATACTTAAATTAATAGAATAAAAAATATATATAGGGCGTGTGTGTATATATACACACAATAAATATAAAAATAATAAATTAATGTAAGTATATATTTTTTCCTTTATATAATAAAGGGAGAGACATCATATTCTTGTAATATATGCATAATATATGAACATTAGTATTTATAATTAGTAAATATAAATTATGTAAATATGTATTAATGCATTATAAATTAACTATAAATTAATATGTACATTAATAGAATTAAAAATATATAAAATAAATAATATAAAAATAATGAATTAATAGAAATATTAAATTTAATTTATATGATAGAAATCATATTCCTGCAAAATATGCATAATATATTAACAAATATAATTTATATTTAATAAATATAAATAACTATAAATAATATAAAAATTAATAGAATTTAAACAATATAAAAATAAATAAATATAAAAATAATGATTTAATATAAATACATTATTTAATTGATATGATAGGTAGGTAGATAGATAAATGTACCTACATATTTTACATAAATCAATATGGAAATTAATAGAATTAAAAATGTATAGAGAGAGAGATGGATGGTTGAATATTGAGTATATAGAGAGATTTATACAGTATATTTCATATTTAATTGAAAAAAAAATTACAAGTAAGCCAATTTTGAGTGATTGTATGATGTTGCTAAGTGGAATGTTTTTTGCATCAAAACTGTTGCAGTCTTGTTTCTATTATTGTAGATTGACCAATCATCATCCAGTATCAGATCTGTTTGTTTTGTTATGTTATTCATTACACACAGTCATCCGCTCTCCAATCTACACCACAGCCCTCATTTTGCCTCTCAAATCCAATTAAACATCACGGCTACAAATCTAAACTTGTTTTGCGCTGACAGGCATGCATAAACAGTTACTTGAAACAAGCGGAGAAAAAAAAACAAATTACAAAAACACAGCCGGCAAATAAATGCATCAAATCAAATTAATCACATACTAATGGCTCATTAAATTAAACAGCCACAATGAATTTATTCTGCCAATAAAAGATGATGATGATTTGTGTTTCCTGTTTGCTATTTTGCCCACACAATACAGTAAATGAAAGTCCTTCTGTGTACTTTAAAACGTGCTCTCGTACAATCAGAAGATTGCACTTGTGTTTAGAAGTGGGGCATTGAATTGTGCAGATGGCCTCTTTGAATTACAATCGGCCTTGTTGCATTAGTATTAGAGAGCCTTGATTATAAACGGTTTGCCTAAGTATACAATACAAGTAGACTTTAGTTGCATGTACATTAATAACTAGATTTTTACTTTTTCTGAACAAAACATAAGCATTGCTAAAATTTGAGTTGCTTATAAGTGTTCTTAGCAAAATCACTAGGTGTTTGCAAAGGTTTTAAGTAGTTATTTTATGTTTATAGCACAAACAATGATACATTTAATACTTGTTGTTTGTGCTTTGGCAAGCACCACTAATAATCTCTAATATCTCAAGGTTTTATCTTGTTCTTAACATTCTCATCTGTCACTGACAGTCCCTGTTTTTATCAGCTTTCCGTTGGACTTTGGCGATCATGTTAAGCCGGGGTGGTTGATTTATTGATCGAGCCACAGGGCAGGGGTGGGTCAAGCCCTGGTTTGACCCATACTGAGGCGACAGGAGTTATACTGATTGGGACAGTGGTAATAATGTGTGTTTGTGTTGACAGGCAATGCATGCGTGAGCCCCATCAGTATTAAGTGATCCAGAGACGCCGTTTTCAGGCCCTGTTTTCCTGCATCTCTAGATGATGTCACAGACTCCCTAATGAACTGTCAGAGCTTTAATCCACACTATGTGCGTGTGTGTGTGTGTGTGTGTGTGTGTGTGTGTGTGTGTGAGGAGACGATCTCCTTAGCAGCGTTCAATATGACAATGATAGAATGTCTTTCTGGGAATTGAGCGGGGGGTCTGGGATGATTTTTATTAAGATGTGTCACCTTGGGATGATCCTGTCTGGCTGTAATAAAAGCCTTAGCTTGCTTATTTCCCAGAATCCCACACACTGATCAAGGACTTTAAGCAATGTTCAAGACACAATATGTCTTATGTGGAATGTCAAAGGGAAAATAAGTACATCCATGTTTTTTCAATTAAATATTTAAAAAAGTTTAGTTAATTGTAAAAATATGTTTTTATATTATAAAATTATTTAAATACATTTTTATTGAATTGATTTGTGTTTTTGTAACTGATACAATCATATAATTTTATATTAATATATGAAGTTATACAATTTTGTAATAGGTAGGATTCATTTTATGGCACTACTTTTTCATCTTTATATTATACACAAAAAAAATGATGTTCTGTTATAAAACTGAAAGCAGTTCAATAACTCAGAATCTGATTTTATAATATAATTATTTTACAATTTACACTACTCGTCAAAAGTTTTTGAACAGTACGATTTTTAATGTTTTTTTAAAGTCACTAAGCCTGCATTTATTTAATCTGAAGTACAGCAAAAACAGTAAAATGTTTTAATATTTTTACTCTTTAATATAACTGTTTTCTATTTGAATATATTTTAAAATGTGATTTATTCCTGTGTTTTTTTTTTTTTGTTTTTTTGTTTTTTAGCATCATTACTCCAGCCACATGAATTATTCTAATATTCTGATTTCCTGTTAAAAAACACATTTATTATTATTATGATGTTGAAAACAGTGGATTTTTTTTTCCCAGGTTTTTTTTTTTTTTTTTTTTTTTGATGAATAGAAAGTTCCGAAGAACCGCATTTATCGGAAATAAAAATCTTTTGTAACATTTATAAAAAAAATTTTTTATCATGTTTCATCAATTTAAAGCATTGTTGCTTTACTCAATTTACTCTGTTTTAAATATTTATAATAATACTAATTGTTAATAATAATAATAATAATAAATGTTTCTTGAACAGCAAATCAGTTAGTATGATTTCTGAAGGATCAAGTGACACTGAAGACTGAAGTAATAATGCTGAAAATTTAGCTTTGATCACAGGTATAAATTACATTTACAATTACAATATATTCAAATAGAAACCAGTTATTTTAAATAGTAAAAATATTTCAAAATGTTTCTGTTTTTGCTGTACTTTGGATCAAATAAATGCAGGCTTGGTAAGCAGAAGAGACTTCTTTGAAAAAACATTAAAAAATGTTTGACTGGTAGTGTATTTATTTAAAAATCTGGCTTATTTCTGATGTTTTTGGCTAGTCGATTTGAATGGCTAGTATCATGAATGAAAATTTGCTGTTAATTTGCTCATCCTCTGGCCATCAAAGATGTGGGTGACTTTTTTCTTCAGTAAAAAGATTTTAAGCTGAAACCGTTCTCATTGGTGATTCATAAAATGCTCAAGTCAATGTTACCGTCACTTTAGAGTAAAAAAACGGCATATCAGATCTGTGCACAAAACTGAAGATAGCTGTAATACATAGCCTCAGGCAAACGTTGAAGTCTGCTATTGGTTCTTTTAGACTGTTTGTGTCAGTTAACTAGTTTAAATAACTGTTTAACCAGAATTAATGGCATCTAACTTTTTATATTGCATCATGATGTTTTTGTATCGTGAGGTGGTTGGCGACACTTAGCCCTAAGCTGGTGTTTCGCAATATCTCTCAACACCTAAACCTTTTAAACAGTTACACACATCTCCAAATTATTATGTGTCCTTTCAAGCACAAAATGGCCTCCTTCTGGCAGGGATATTTCAGCAGCTGTTAGCTGTTGTGTGTCTGCAGTGACCGCAGCTGGAGCCCAGTGTCAGAGTCCAGCCAACTTGACGTGGTGTTAGCATTAGCAATCACGATGACCCCAGGCCCTGTCACCTTCTCTGATGGGGTTGGCATGGTGACCGAGGTTGCTGTGGAGACTGACATGCTGAATTGCAGACACACAGAATGTATGTGCGTGTGTGTGGTGAGTCAGGTGAGCTGACCTGCCTGTTGAAATTGTGTGTCCTGATTGAAGCGAAGGCTTATTAACTCTCAGATGGCTGCAAATAGTACCTAGAATGTAGTAAAGATGACATTTACAATTGAATTTTGGTGTGTTTATGTAAGGAATAATTGACGACAGGTCGTTGAATTCTTAGAAAATAATGCACACCTGAGGTGGTGAAGCCATTGCACCTTTGTGCTTATGCTAAGGTTTCCACACCTCAAGACATTGATCAGATGATATATTTCAAGACCTTCATCTGGTTTTTGTCTTTAAAACGCTATTGTAAGTAGGATTCATTTCTTACGCATCTCATCCAGTGCCTCTGTTGCTAATTCCAAAACTCAAAAATCATTTTAGACCTAGTAATGGAGGCTTGAGCCGTTGATAGCAGACTAATGCATTTAATAACTAATAGAGAGAGAGAGAGCTTAAGTGTGTGAATTACCTCTCTGAGTTTGTGCATCTCTCAAAAGTGTTCGGCAGCAGCGTCTCTACTAATAGTGAAACTTTAAGCTCATTTTCTTCAGGAACAGGACCGTTGTTACCTCGCTTGTGAGAAATGTCATGTAGTTTTTCAGTTTTTCAAATATGTGACCCTGGACCACAAAACCAGTCATAAGGTTAACTTTTACAAAACTGAGATATATACATCATATGAAAGCTCAATAAATAAGCTTTCTATTGATGTATAGTTGGTTATGATAGGACAATATTTGGCCGAGATACATCTATTTGAAAATCTGGAATCTAAGGGTGCAAAAAAATCAAAATACTGAGAAAATCACCTTTAAAGTTGTCTAAATTAAGTTCTTAACAATGCATATTACTAATCAAAAATTACATTTTGATAGGTTTACAGTAGGAATTTTACAAAAAATCTTCATGGAACATGATCTTTACTTAATTTCCTAATGATTTTTGACATAAAAAAATCAATCATTTTGACCCATACAATGTATTTTTGGCTATTGCTACAAATATACCCCAGCGTTTTTTAGGCTTTGTGGTCCAGGGTCACATATGTTACTGATAAAATCATCAGAGCAACGCTAACAGCATTAGCAAATTGTATGTGTGTGCGTCTGTAAGGGAGAGAGAGTGGAAGAAATAGAGTATGTGCTTTCTGTATATATAAAAAAAAAAAAAAAACATTGAAATAATCTGTAGTTTTTGTCCTATTGTTTACTGTATTTATTTGTTTGGTCTGTGTCATTGTGGGTTTTGGTTATTTTGCTGTTTTAGGCTTTAAGGACCTTTGAAATAACTAAAATCATGTGGCAAAGTGATATAGACGTAATGCCATCAAGAGCTGCCTGGAACTACATTCGCTGCGCGTTTCCCTAAAAATATTGCACACCGTAGAATATTCACCAGCCAATCAGATTCAAGCATTCAGTGTCCCCATAGTATAAATATATTTTATTATATTTGTAATCAAGATGAAGTAATGCCTTCAGTATTGTTTACAGTTAAAACAGTTGAAACAATTGTCAAAAACTGTGACAAAAAAACAGTAAAAACTAATATTGTGAAATTGTTAGGCCTTGTTTTAATCTTGTACTTTAGAATTAGCAGTTATTATATAAGTTGGACAAGGTAAAATTTACTTTTTTGCGTGATTTGGGTTTGGAAATCATAATTTATTACAATTGTTAGATTATTTTACATGAAATAAAAAAAAAATAGTCTGAGATGCAGTACAGTTTTGGAGATTTCGTTGCATGACATGACTTTTTGCTTGAGGGACAGATGTCCAGTGATGTAACATGGCTGTGTGATGTACCAAATGTGCATTTATAAGTGTGATTGAGCACAATAAGATTTGGAACATTTGTTAAGAAATTAAACTGGATGAGTTTGGATTTCACACAGCATGTCTTTAAAGTGACAGTTCACCCAAAAATGAAATTTCTGTTATTATTTACTCATCCTCATGTCGTTCCAAAACCGTAAGACCTTTGTTCAAATTAAGATATTTTTGATGAAATCGGAAAGCTTTCTGACCCTGCATAGACAGCAATGCATCTACGATGTTCAAGTCCCAGAAAGGTACTGTCAGGAACAAACATCGAAGATGTTTTGAAGATGTATTGTATAAAGCCTTATTTTTGTTTTCTTTGAGCACAAAAAGTATTCTCATAGCTTCGTAACATTTCAGTTGAACCACTGATGTCACATGGACTATTTTACTGATTTCCTTACTACCTTTCTGGGCCTTAAACGATTTCCTAAAAAATATCTTGATTTGTGTTCCGAAGATGAACAAAGGTCTTAGGGTTTGGAACGACATGAGGATGAGTAATTAATGACATAATTTTCAACCTGATCTCATGGCAATTCGTACGTATTTTACAAGGTGACTATTTCTTACAAATTTATATGAGTCAGGTCCTTTTTTCCATACCAAAATGTTTTCCATAATTTAAACCCGTCTAGGCAAAACATACAAAATCGTAAGAGTGAGGTCATACAAATTCGTACGAATTAGCCACCTATTCAAATATTTATGAATTGGTTATGAAATAGCGTTGGAATTTTCATTTTTGGGTGAACTATGTCTTTAACATTTGTGAATTTGCTTGTGTTTGTTGTATAGTGGCAGGTGGTACATCACCCTTCCTACACGGGTATAATTTGTGTCATTCATTGCTCTTTTTCACCTCGCAGTCATGAAGCTGCTTAAATGTTAGTTTGTCCTGTCCCTCGCTCAACAGCTCTGTATTTCCAAGATTTCCTCTACACATTTAGCATCACTGGTGCATCGTAAGCGCTCCTAGGTTATATTTGTCCCCCGCCCCTCTCTCTCTGTCATTCCCTGGCTTACTGTGAACCGCAGCTATTTCAGCACTTTGGCTGTGACACTGAGTGGCCTCACTCTGAATAATTCACTGCTGAGTATAGCGCTGTGTGCGAATGAGAGGGATAACTGCCGGATAGCTTATGTCATTTTCTCAGCTGGTTATCTCGATGCACTCTCTCTTTCTGTCTCACTCTGTCTTTCTGTTGCTCTAACTCGCTCTCCTCTCGTCATTCTGGACTTCAGTGGAGCCCACACTGGGCGCACTGTCTGTTCTTCTGAGGCTGGACATGAATAGTTTATTTAATGGTTCCTGTAGCTCAGCGATTTACCAGGAATCCACCGTAGGCTGCATGCTAAGATTCATGAAACAGGATGAGAGATGCATTGCGTGAGAGAATTATTAAAGGGCTAGTTCACCCAAAAATGAACATTCTGTCAGTAATTACTCACTTTCATGTCGTTCCAAACCTGTAAGACCTTCAGTCTTCTTTGAAACACAAATTAAGAAGTTTTTTGATGAAATCCGCAAGCTTTCTGGCCCTACATAGACTGCAACACAACTGACATGAACTTTAATGCAGTCAAACACTCAGTTCCTCAAACCTCTTGAAAATACATTTCCCTCATTCCTGCCCTCAATAACAGCATCCTCGCTGTGGGTGTCTAAAGTTTGGAGTTCTCTAACATCGGTGGGACTTCCGCTCATAACCAAGGTCTCAACAGCGGATGCGGCGGCAGATTCACTGATCTGTGGGCCGCCACAGGCAGCGGCCGCTCCAACTGCAGCGCTAACGTCTGAACACGCCACTGTTTGCGTTTTGCCTTTGTGCAACGCTCCAGGATTTCTCCATTAAAAACAAGCTATTGATTTTTTTGAAGTGTGCAGATTCACTTGGCACAGCACCAGCTCTCGCAGCTCTGATGAAGCTCGGCGATATATAGCTCGCTGGCTTACGCTCATTTACTCTTAGCAAAAAAAGAATGTGGGAGGGAGGGAAGGAGTGATGTGAAAGGTGACTGGCAAAAAGGAATTTTGTGCGGTTCTCTCTTACACATGGTTCTCTGCATGCCTCATAAATGTCCTCATACAGCATTTGACCCCATCTAGTGAGTAAAGAAAAGCACAAAAGCTTTTATCAAATGCCTTTGAACAATCAAATCAAATCAAATAGAAAATCTGTTCATAATAGCACTGGAATTAATGCATTCCTTTTTTTAATATGAGAATGAAATTAATATTACAATACGACATATTCATGATCTCTTTCTTTTAGATTTTTCATTTATATTACAGAATCTGCTATTACGTTTGGCTTGGTACTGGTGTGCTTATCATCTGTGCAAGAAATCTAATTGGTTTGATCTCTCAGTTGAGACTGACCATTGGAGCTCTTGACAAAATCAAAGCCAATCTTCAGTCCAATTTGACATATTTTATAGAGAATCGCATAGTGCATGATGGGTAAAAAGTGTATATTTTTTTTATTTTTTTAACTTCAGACTATGATTCCGTGCAGTCAGGGGATATCCAACAATTTTTTTCCTTTTTTTAGCCAATTTCAAAATGTTTTTTTTTTTATTATTCGTCATGCGTCTCCCAGCATGTTTGTTTACATGAGATTGTTCCGTTTGAAACAGTCTTGGAACTTGAAAATCTGAATCGGTAATCATTTAGTGTATTAAAAAAAAGTCATTTCTTGGTAACTACTTTTACTTCCAGAATGAAAATGAAAAATGAAAATCCCTATTTAAGTCCACTATATGGAGAAAAATCCTGGAATGTTTTCCTCAAAAACCTTCTTTTCGACTGAAAAAGAAAGACATGAACATCGTGGATGACATGGGGTAAGAAAATATGAGAATATTTTCATTCCGGAAGTTAACTTTTTCTTTAAAGTGGTGTTCACACAGCACACAATTCTGTTTTCAAATCTGATTTGTTTGATTCAAATAGTGTTGTCATTAAAAATGACTATATTTATGTCCAATCTGATATAAAAAATAAGCAATCTAATCTGAGCGTTCACACTGCGGTGCATCAGATTATAATCTGATTTCAACCCTTTTGTGAATGTATCTGGTTTGCATCACCAGATTCCTTGCTTCATTTAGATGAAGATTTAATCTAAATGAGTTACAGATAACTTAATTCAGAATTTGTAATATTTTCAGTTTATTCTGTTAGCTATTGGGTGCAACAATCTTGAGCCTTCCTTTACCATCACATATCTTCCACCTTAGTGCAAGAAATACACATTAGTGCCTGTATTCCAATACAGGAAAAAGAGTAAAAATATTTAAAATTTGCAGTGAGAGGCAAAATACCGAACCATATGCCAAGCTGGTGATCTTTAGAAATGTCCATACCGAATCTCTTGTGATTGCAAACATTCTGCACCATTTTTCTTGCAAAGTCCATTATCCAGGGAGGAAGTTTGGGAGGACACTTGGCTTAGGCTGGCATGTTATAGCTCCATCGGTTGCCAAGAGCAATGGAGACCTTAGACTGGAGCGAGTCTCGAATGAGATGGATGGAGTGAGGGAGGGGGAATAGAGGCACTTGGAAGACCGCAGGCCAGAAGAAATCAATAGATACACCCACACATACTCCAGACCCATCTGCTGTGTGTGAACACCCAACACCACCTCAGAGTTGGCATGGAAGAGGCGAAAGCACATTCTGTCCAAGTCTTTATGCACAGTTTGAGCAATCGTTGTACTGTATACTGTACTGGTGTTCAATTGCAAGCTCTTCTGCTTGTTGTTAAAGGCCATTTTTCTAGTGACCTACAGTGTCTTTAATGAACTTGAGCATGGTGAAAAAGTTACAAAAAAATTTAATTTACCTTTTAGGTTTTTTCCAGTCAACAATTTTGTGGGAGCAGTGTTGTTCGCTTAATAAAAATCCATGTAAATGCTTGGGTGGTTTTATGTAGACTAGCTGTTAAAGGTCTGGGCTGGTAAACAAAAGGATGTAGGATGCCTTCAATTGTCATCATTGAGGTCTTGAACAAGACATTTAACTCAAGGTTTCTCTATGGGGAATATCACTACGACTATTCAGTAAATTATTTTGGGTAAAAGCACCATCAAATAAAAAGCATGCAAAAGTAGACTGTTTCCTTTGTTTTAATTTCTTAATCTTTTTTTTTTTTTGCACGCTATTTAGACTTTACACTAGGGTTGGGCGATATACTGGCAGACATTATTAACCGGTAGAAATGTGTCAATGGTAGAGATTTTGGACTGTCGTCTTTGATGTGGATAAACACTCACGTGATGTTGCAGTGCTACGTGGTCACGAAAATCTATCGTTTGCACACGTTTTAAAGCACCTTTTCAAGTATCCTTGTAAACAGTAATTTAGGTCATAAGTAAAAGCAAACAACTGAAAAAGAAAACGCGTGTAACAGTATATTGGATCCGGGCAGCTCTTAAAGTGATAGCAGTCTGATATTCCTGCTGTCTGTCATTTATGTTAATCCAACAACAAAAGAGTGATTTGGCTAAATCATGGTTGCAACTTCAGTAAGAAGAAATATATATTTAATTTGCACAGTGAAGATTATGCAGTGTTTTTATACATTTGATCACTTTATATAATGGATTAAGCATTTCTTATTTATTTGTTCTACTGTACTTTTTTTTGTCCTTTTGCTTGTAATTAGTTGTAGTTTTAGTGTTTTTTATTATTATTTAGGCTAGTTTTTTTTGTGATATTGACAGTGATATTGATATTGAATTCGGAAATTTTTATGTGACCCTGGACCATGTGACCTTGTGGCAACAGCCAAAATACATTGTGTGGGTCATAATTAATCATTTTTATTTTTTGCCAAAAATCATTAGGATATTAGGTAAAGATCATGTTCCATGAAGATATTTTGTAAAATTCCTACCATAAATCAAACCTTAATTTTTGATTAGTAATATGCATTGCTAAGAACTTAATTTAAACAAATTTAAAGGTGATTTTCTCAATATTTCAATTTTTTTTAAATAGGTTCCAGATTTTCTAATAGTTATATAGGTTAAACATTGTCCTATCCTAACAAACCATACATCAGTGGAAAGCTTATCAATTTAAAAAAAAAACCCTTTTGACTTGTTTTGCTGTCCAGGGTCACATACATGACTCTTATAGTGATATAAAATTTTGATTATATAGCCCATCCCTACTTTGTTTAACTTGAGCAAACATAATTGTTAAAAAAAAAAAAAAAAACTCTAAATGACTCTACTGTATGTTGAACAACCTCAAGGGCATGGAGATGATAAAGCTGGATTTTACTTCTAGTAACTTAACAGTTTGTTAAACTTTGATTCTAATAGCATTTGGCCCATAAATGGGTCCAAATGTATTTGATCTTAATTACATGTATTTTAGATGAATCGTGCATTCAGGCATCACAAAGACTCATCAAGCACCATTGTGCCATTTAATGTCCATCTGTGTTTCATCTGAAGGTTAACATGGGGTGCACTTGCTTGAGTGAGCCTGTGTAATCACAGTGTCCCTGTTACAAAATGTACTGTCTTAGAACTGACTGTGTGCATTTGTCTGCAGCATTCCAGAATGGTGCAGGGCTACAGTTGGTCCCAGTGCACTGGAGCAGGAGAGAACCCTTTAAGTGAGAAAAAAAAATTGACAGCCTAATGAAGGATCCAGAATGAGAACCTCTGATGACAGGCACTTTAAAATGCTGCAATCTAACAAGGATTGATTTTTGAAAATAAAGTCTAACATTTCAATTTGTGGCACTCAATTTTCTACATTCTTTTAGTGTATAGTGTAGTATAGTGTCTCTCACTGTAAATGCTTGTTCCGTTCTTTGTGTTCCTCCTCCATCCTCTAATCTTAATCTCTGCCTCGGTCTGTCTGCTCTTCTCTCGTCCTCTCTCACTCCCCCCGTTCCTCGTCGCAGCAGCTCTAATTCTAATTTTCCCCATTTTTAGCAATGGCTTGACTTCCCCTTTCAACTTCTTCTGACAGCATCCTGTGTCTTAATTAAAGCGGGACCCTCAAAAAAAGAACAACTAATGAAAGAAGAAGCTGTTAATTACACAACAAGGTCACAAGCCTTTTACCTTCACAGCTTAATTGTGGCCTTGATTGTGTTTCTGCCTCATTTTTTATGCAAACGCCAGACTGACAAACTCAGTTAATTGTTGCCCGGGCGCTTCTGGAGGGTCACACATTTTTTGTGTGTCTGCAGAGCTAGTGAGCGTGTGCATCCATGCAAGTGTGATGCAAATTTAACTTTGTTTGACATCATGTGTGTTCTTTCTGTCGCTTTATGAGCGTGTATGCATGCTGACACTTTGCTTTTTCCCCCGTCAAGATCCTTCAGGGTGACTGTTAATTACCCTTCATGGCCTTTCTACCCTGTACATTCATTTATCTTTAGCTGAGCCACTCATTTCTCAACAAGGGTCACCGTGACCTTTAAATCCCTTACAGACCTACAGTACCACTGTCCACCTACCCTTACCATCGATCCTGTCATGTATAGATCCATGTCTTCCCAACCATTTTACTCCCTTCGATTTCCAAAGGTGGACCACCCTGTCGTTTCCTCAGCCAATTGTATTAACGACTCTTAGGCACTAAGGTCAGAGGTGCTTGAGTTTTGGGTTAGGGTCAGTAGATCATTTCATAACCTTTTTTCATGTATCTTGGCATGGTCAATACCATCTCCTCAAGGCCTTCCTTCCTCAAGGTCACTGAATCTACTTTATTCAATGTGTCTTGGCATGGTCTACAGCAGGTCCTGCAGAGTTTAGCTCCAACCTGCACCAAAACACTTGCCTGAAAGTTTCTAGAAATCCTGAAGACCCTGATTAGTTGGTTCAAGTGTGTTTAATTATTATTTAAAGGATTTTTCTGGTAATTTACTCACTCCTACATTCTTGCTTTAAAAGATTCTTCACAGAGATGCCATAGAAGAACCATTCAGTCAAAAGTTCTTTAAAGAACCATCTCTTTCTTACCTTTTTATAATCTGAAGAACCTTCTTTCACCACAAAGTGTGTTGTGTGTTAAAGGTTCTTTATGGAACCATTTAGACAAAAAGCGTTCTTATATGGCATCCATGGCATTCAGATGTTCATGTCTTTCTTCAGTCGAAAAGAAAATGGGTTGAAGTTCCAAATTGCAGTTTCAATGCAGCTTCGAAGGGCTCTACACAATCCCAACCAAGAAATAAGAGTGTTATGTAGCGAAACGATCTGTCATTTGCAAACACTCCACCTAGATCACACGTGACCTTTCCAACGTGACTTTGTAATGCGTTAAGTCAAGCTAGTGCAAGACAAGCATTTGTGTTTAAAAAAAGTATATAAATGTTTATTTTTTTCAGAAAATGACAGATCGTTTCGCTAGATAAGACTCTTATTCCTTGGCTGGGGTCATTTAAAGCCGTTTGATGCTGTGTTGAACCTTCAACCCACTGGCTCCCATTGAAGTCCACTATATGGAGAAAAATCCTTGAATATTTTTTCCTAAAAAAAAAACTTAATTTCTTTTTAACTGAGGAAGAAAAGACATGAACATCTTTTACATGGAGGTTATTTTTTATTCTGGAAGTGAACTTTTTTTTAATAATTCTTTCCTTTCATCTGTCCATCCTTTTCCCTTTTCTCTTTTTCTATTTCTTTTCTCGTCCTTGGGACTAAGATCATATGTCAGAGTTATAGCTTTGGGTTGAGGTCAATGGATTTTCTCATAAATGTCCATTTGTCAACATATCTTGGCTTGCCCCATACCAGTCCCTCTTTTTTCCCTTCCTTCCTTGCTTTCCTTTTCTCTCTTTTCTTTACCCTTTTTTTCTGCATGGTGTAATTGTGGTGTGTTACTTGGGAGAAATATCTATTATCATTCTTGACCTCAGCTCCATTGATCATGGAAATGTGACCAGCCTCCAGACATCCATTTGACTTCAAAAAATGGAAATCAATCAACAAACACACCTCTCATCTTTTGTATTATAATTAAATTGTTAGGTTTGCTGCTGACTAGCCTGTTCAGAAGGAAGTGTTTGTACATTTCACAGCAATTTGTTTGTAAGGCTTGCAGAGTCTTTTGCATCTGCGAAACTTTGAGGAATGACTTATTTTCCACTTTGCTTTATCACTCAATGTTCAAGCTGAGCCTTATGCCCTGCAAGTGAAAGGGGAAAATGAAAAAAGAGGGATCCATTACCTGAGCTAACAATAAGGAGTGGTGTTTGTTTGAGGCTGCAAATGTGCCCAACCTGTCGTGCTTAGATATTTCTGAGAGATGTTGCAAATTTGCCTGCATCTCATTCGCTAGCCCGTTCTCATTCTCCAAACCCAGCATCCTCATCAGTCGGACACCCTTCAGTGATTTAGAAACGAGGTTTTACTTTTTTTTCTCTCTTTTCCATCTCTCTCAATTTCTTGAGTGCCGCACCTGAAATTGCTTTGACATTCAGATGCAAACATAACCATTGACACCCGCCTGATGGGTTTGGAATGCAAATGGACAGGACTCTCTCTCCTTTCCTTTCTGCTTTCTGATCTCATCCCTCTCTCCCAGCCTAATGAGGGAAAGCTGATAGCTTGCTTTCTCAGATCAGGCAGACGTGGATATGGGCATGTTGAGATTGGGGTTTGAGGGGACAGGGGTAATGTCACCGAAAGCCTACAGGAAATCAATTTCACAAGTGCCGTCTCCCCACTGTGAAACGCTACCCTGCTGTCTGCAAGGAGCAAAAGTGATACAGACAAGACAGTTCTGTCGCACTCTCACAGGAACACGTGAACGCATTAGTACACTTATTTAATGTTGCATCGACACACTAAATTTTCCTTCCCTTGCCCCTTTTTTCCCTTCCTTTCTTCTGTCCTTCCTTGCCTTTTCCTTCTCTTTTTTTTACTTTTTTTGTCTTTGTGCTTTTTCATCATGGTTGCCATCCTTCTCTCCCTCATACTCTACTCCCCTGTCTTTGCCTCTTCATTCCTTCCAACTTCGCCTCTTGTTTTCCTCTTTTCCCTACTTCCTTACCAATCACTTATCTTCTTTCTTTTCCTTTTTCTTCTTCTTTTTCCAACTTTTTCTTACTTTCTTTTGTCCTTTTTACTTCCTTGTATGAGGTGGGTGATGTGACCAAAATCTTATATCATGATATGAGTAATTTTATTTCACAGTAATGATATATATCACAATAGAGTTATTTTTGCTTTAAATAAGGTCTTTATGATATCAAATGTTTGATACCATAGAAATTTCATAGTTTTTGTCACCAGTGCCCATAAAAACAATGCATATTCTTCATTGTGTAAATTAAATATATGTGACCCTGGACCACAAAACCATGTCATAAGGGTCAATTCTCTTGAATTTGAGATTTATACATCAAGCTAAAATCTGAATAAATAAGCTTTTCACTGATGTATGGTTTTGTAGGATAGGACAAATATTTAGCTGAAATACAACTATTTGAAAACCTAAAATCTGAGGGTGCAAAAAATCTAAATATTAGGAAAATCACCTTTAAAGTTGTCTAAATTAAGTTCTTAGCAATGTATATTACTAATCAAAAATTCAGTTTTGATATATTTACGGTAGAAAATTGACAATATCTTCATGGAACATGTAATTTTTGGCATAAAAGAAAAATCCAGAAGTTTGACCTATACAATGTATTTTTGGCTATCTTTATTTCTTTCCTTTCTTGTGCCCATCCCTTCTCATTTTGTCCTCTTTTATGTAGTTCTTCTGTACCTGTGTTACAAGGATCCCCAGGCTCTTCTATGAGAAATTACGCATGTGCACGTGTGAGTTGAAGTGGACTGTAATCTGTAAACGCAATGACCTGAATGCTGAAGTTCACGTGACAGGAGCATCGTGCACACATGTAGCGATGCCTGACTCCTCTCGGATCTGCTCAGCCCCCGTGCCTCTCCATCAGGGCCTTGGGCTTGGACTCAGCTCTGGACGTTTACAAATCTCCTCCGGACTTGGCTAAATGGAAGCCATCCATCAGAGGTGACAGGAAGCAAACAAAGCCCCAACATTAGCTGCTTGGACGCTTTTGATGATGTCATAAGCCTCTAGAGGTGGGTGACCTAACGTGGTTCATTGGGGAAGCGAGGGAGAACACAGAGTGCAAGAGCAGTAGATGAAGTGAGTGTGCAAACCAACAAGGGTTGACAGAATTCTTTTACACAAGAAGACTGTGAGGAGGGTGGTCATTGACTTCGTAGCAGATTTGTTTTTTAATAACAGAACTGCATTGATGAGGATTGATCAGTGGTGGTGTGGGAGTGGGAGGCTGGGATGCAAGCCCCATGAGGCAGAGCTCGGATCATTCTTGCTCTGATTAGGATTAAGGCCGAGCAGTGTAATGTCCTCTAATTCTGACTCTTGTCCATGGTTTTTCTATTGTTCTGTTGGTAGAGATAAGCAGCATTGAATTTGAGAGTGTGAGAGGAGGGATTTGGGGGAGAAAATGGGAGAAAGCGAGAGGCTGAGAAAGAGGATAAGAGTATGATACAATGAAAATAAAAGAAGAGTGAAGAAAAATGGTGAGGTGTGTTAAGAGGATCTAAGATATCAGAATGAATGTTATGGGCATGCACAGAAAGAAACTCTAAGGGTGCCTCCTTTGTCTTTTTCTAAATCCCACTTAAATTGACTCTATGTTGAGTTTGACTGATTTATGGCTGTTATGTTAACCATAACTAGGTTTTTCTGGGGAGAATGCGGTTAAAGGTGGTTATTACTCTAAACTCTAACATGCTAGGATGTTGTCGTGATTTCTGAGTTCCTATTAGCTAGTGCTAGGTGGTTTGACCAAGAATCATGATTTTTTATTTATTTTTTCACGATTTATCATGTTTTATTCCCAGACTGTGCCTTTATATTAATCAGAATTTATAAAAACCATTGCAGAACCACTGCATTATTACCACGATCCAAACAAACACATAACATGTAGCATTAGCAGGTTTTATTGTAAATTAGATTTTATATAATTTCAAAATTTGAAGTAAAAACAGAATGGTCTGACTTTAGCTTTGTAAAATTTTGCTACATGAAACACAAGATTTATTTATTTATTTTTTTAAAGATGTCTCTTCTACTCACCAAGTCTGTAAATATTTGATCCAGAGTACAGCAAAAACAGTGAAACTGTGAAATATCTTTATTTAGAATGACTGTTCTATTGGAATGTATTTTATAAAAAAATATAATTTATTTCTGTGATTTTCAAAGCTGAATTTTAGCATCATTACTCCAGTCACATGATTTTTCAAAAATCATTCTAACATTCTGCTTGGCTGCTTAAAAAATGTTTATTATTATTATATTGAAAACGGTGTAGAATTTATTTTGTTTCTTTGAGTAGATAGTTCAGAAGAACCGCATTTATCTGAAATAGAAATCTTTTGTAACATTATAGATGTCTTTATCATCACTTTTATCAATTTAAAGCATCCTAGCAAAAAAAAAAAAATAGCAAAGAAAAAATATATACTGACTCCATGGTTGAATGGTATAGTGTATAATGTTACAAAAGCTTTTTTATTTCAGATAAATGTTGATCTTTGGATATGCTGATCTTTCAGTTCATTAAAAGATTCATTTAATTTCTATTCTATTCAGACATATTGATAATAATGATAAAAATGTTTCTTGAACAGCAAATCATCATGTTAGAATGATTTCTGAAGGAATGTGTGATACTGAAGACTAGAATAACGGTGCTGAACATTTATCTTTGATCACAGAAATCAATTACATTTTAAAATGTATTCAAATAGTAAACAGTTATTTTAAATGGTACAAATATTATTATTGTTTTTTTTTTTTTTTTTTGCTGTACTTTGGATCAAATAATTGCAGGCTTGGTAAGCAAAAGAGACTTTAAAAGAAACCAAAAATCTTACTGTTGAAAAACTTTTGACTTGTAGTGTACATCCCAAATTCACTCTCTGACAGCAGGTGGCGCTTATGGATCAGCAGCAAGATGCTTTGTTTACAGCATTTCCTTGGTTACTGCTGTAAACAAATCATCTGTGCTTTTAAATACTACATTAATATGCAATATAAGGAGAAAAAACAGTCTAAACTTTTCTAAAGACAGCCAGTTCCCCTTAGAGATACATTCATATAAACCCCCTGTTCCCAATTCAGTATTTACAATATTTCCAATGTTTTGTGCCCGGTGAAGTATGTTTGCTCTGCCTGCTACAGTATTTTCTCCTCTTTGCATTCATCTTCAGCGTCTCTGGCTTTCGTTAACGGCCATTTACAGTTGGTTTATTTGCCCAGTTAAAGAATTAGTTGTGTGTTATTAATAGTTCTGTAACTTAACCCTTAGTCAGAAGTGTATGCAGTTAACAGGGATCTCCTCTCAATTCACAACGCTGTCTACGTTACTTAGCCACTTGTACAGGCATGCCATTTTTTAAAAAATTCATAATGTTACCTTATGCATAATTCAACCCGGTTTACTGTTTGAACCGGTATATCACCCAGCACTACTTTTAGCACGCTGGTGTAGGGTGTTTTGGTTGGTTGCTACAGTAGGTGGTTACTTGCTGGCTTAGTAAGTAGAGAGCCCACACCTAATTCTCTGTAAATTTCTGCTCCTGAACATATTTGATTTTGCTGCTGATACCAGACCACTGAATGTGATTGTTTATGACATTTGAGATTTGGAAAAAATTGCTTTTGTGGTCTGATTAATGCAGAGGCCATATGAATGTCACTATAATCACTGTTGCAAAATGCACAGAATAGCCGAATGTCGGTTACCTGTGCTACTTGAACAGGATATTATAGCCCTTTTAAACCCAATGGTCTAAATTGTCACAGGAGCGTGAAGAGTGTGTGATAGGCAGGACCTTTAAAATAGACCTTTCACTCCTTCATTTATGTGGATTTATTCCATTCGCAAGGGATTCTTTCATAAATTGAAATTAGCAGTATTGAGGCAGTGATCTGAATATGATGACATGAATTATTGATTCCCTGACAGCTGCTTGCAAATCTAGCCTGACATTTGGAAATAAGACGGCATGGAATTATGGCCCGAAAATAATGAAGGCCATTTGTGTCGAGACGAGAGAAGGCGAGGAAAGCAAACGTCTTTTTGGACTTATTAATATTCATTAATACCTACTGTCAGAGCGCCATTGAAACAATTCATTGCTCACGTTTACAGTGTTACGTTCTTTATGATTTATTGATGTGTGTTTGAAAGAGCTGGGCACTCTGATTGCTCATACAAAACCAGATCATTGTCAGGGAGAGTCAATGATTTTATATTTTATTCCCAGTGTTGTTTTTCCTCACCTTGCAATCTTTCTTTTCGTTAAATTATCTAAAAAAACTGCACTAAGTAGGCTTTTTGTATTAAACTCTTTCTTATGGAAATGTGGTATGGTCGCACTACCTGTGTTGTGTTCTCTCTTGAATTAATTGCTTCTGTTTCTATTACTCTCATTTGTGAGTCACTTTGGATAAAAGTGGCTGGTAAATGAACGAATTGAAATGATTTGTTTGTTCTCCATTAGACTATAAATTGTGCATATTTTTAGATGATAAAATGAGGCATAAAATTAGGTCTTAAAATTGTTAACTTGTATATGCTATACCTCCTACATCCAAAAGTGTAATTCTGAAAGCTTGCTCCCACAGGCCTCCTTTCCCTGTAGATATTTGGCATTTACCTTTATGCTGGAGTCTCTGCAACCTGGACCCCTGGCGTGACTTTTTGCTCGATCTGCATTATAGTTCCTTGTGGCACTATAGAGCCAATCATCTCACTGGTTTCTGTGAAGCAACCCCTGCTGATGCCACATTAGATAAATTGATCCGTATGTAGCCAGCTGGTCTGTTGTGGAATTAGAAAAAAAAATGGCATCCCTGGGAATTTCTGTGTAATGTCAGCAGATATGGGTTGTAATCTCATTCCCTTCAGTGTGTTTGGCTTTAGCTGCCTTCAGTCGGCTGTCTGTTTTTGCCACAGTCCTCCTGGCAGTGGTAAAGTGCATTGCGGTTTAAAGTCAGCTTGTAAAGGCGGCAGCAAAACAAACAGTGACGTAAAAACACTGCTCTGATATCAAATAGTCTCCTGTCATTTTTGATAGTGCTGTTTCCTGGAATTAATCTGACAAGCCATGAGATTGGTGAGCTTTGCCTTCACATTTCATACATTATAACACTAAGATGTGCTTGCTTTTGTTTGGCTTGTATCCATGTATGTGTTATATATGCATAGATTTATATGCCATATCACTTGTTTTGGTGTTTTCCCATTGTCTGTCTGATTTTGCTTGCCTTGCTGGAAAACAGGGACAGTGTGTATGTGTGTGTGTTTTTTCTACCTGGGTCATTTTGTGCGTGCATCTCTGTGTATCCATGTGTATTCATTGTATGTTTTCCAGAGAATTGTTTTTATGACCTTGGCAGTACTTTGAGGTAATGACTAAGTGATTTGCTCCTCTTTTGTAAGTTGCTTTGGATAAATAGTTTAATAAATGCATAATTGTAAACACAAATGATTGTATTATGATTCAAAATCATTAAAAAGCTGAAAAGAAATTAAGGTTTTTGAGGAAAACATACCTGACTTTAAAGGGGATCAACAGGTTGAAGGTCCAGATTTCAGTGCAGCTTCAAAGATGATCTAGATGATCCCAGCCAAGGAATATGGGTCTTATCTAGCGAAGCAATCTGTCATTTTTTAAAAAATTAAATTAAATTAAAGATACTTTTCAACCACAAATGCTTGTCTTGCACTAGCTTTGCAATGCATGTCTATGACTGAAGACAATTGAAAGGTCACGCATGGTTTGTTGTTAGTCTGTGTACTTCGATTCGAAAAGGTAGGGTAGGGTGAAAACTCCATCAAATTTTTTTCCTCTAATTTTAAAAACACCCTACATTGTTTTTGTTTTTTTTTGTAAAGGGCATTTGACTTTCTTTGCACGTTCGATTTGTATACGCCGAGTCAGTACTTCCACCTATGTTACACGTGACCTTTCCAACGTGACTATGTAAGGCGTGAAGTCAGAGGTGGAGCAAGACGAGCAGTTGTGGTTAAAAAGTATATACATTTTAATTTTTTTAGTAAATGACAGATCATTCACTAGATAAGACCCTTATTCCTTGGCTGGGATCGTGTAGAGCCCTTTGAAGTTGCGTTGAAACTGCAATGTGGACCTTCAAATTATTCGCTCCCATTGAAGTCTACTATATTGAGAAAAATCCTAGAATGTTTTCCTCAAAAACATTCGTTTCGATTGAGAAATTGAGATTGAGAATACCATTAAGATGTGGGACTTCCTTTTCTTTCCTACAGCCCTCATATTAAACAAGTGCTCTGTCCTCTCTTGCAGTCTTTGTTCACTCTCACAGTAGTTACTTATGAGCGTGAGCTTCCATCACTTATTGCTTGTACAGGCAACAAATAGCCCCTTAATCATGTGTCATATGAACCTCATTAGTTTCTAAGGATTTTGTTCTGGAGGCACAGTGGCATTTGTTTTTTTTCCCCTCTTCAAGTAGCATATTATTCTCCCAAGTGGATCGTTTATGTTGGCTAATAAGGTCTAAAGCCATGTACTCTTATCTGGTCTCGGGTTGTAAGAAATGCCATTTTCAGGGTTTTGTTTAATTCTGTCGCTAGAAGCTACAGGTTCTGTTGTCTCAGAGTCTATAATGGATTCTTTGCTTTGTGTTCTCTCTTTTGCCAGCCTGTCCCCCGGGCACCTACAAGATGTCGTCACGACAGCAAGAGTGTTTCCCGTGTCCAGCTAACAGCAAGGCTGAAGAAGAGGGCTCTGTGCTGTGTGTGTGCGAGGATGATCACTTCAGAACTCCACTGGACCCTCCATCTGCACCCTGCACGCGTAAGACAATCTGCTTTTGTGTGGGGTGAATGCTTGTGTGTGCATTGGATGTGTAGTTATTTGTGCACAGGTATTTATTTATGTGTGCTCTCATGTTTGTACAATCCAATCTTGTTGATTCCTGGTTTAATTTTGTTTACAGCAGGGTTTAGCACTGCCAACGGGGATGTTGTGTTTGTTGTATGTACAGTTAGGTGATATATGGTAACAATTTAGCTTAGGGACCAATTTTTTTTGGCTGTGTATTAGTATATATAAAACAGATATTGGCCTAATTCTGCATGACCTTATTTAAAAGGGATGAAAAATGACAATTCTGCCATTAATTGCTCATTCTCTTGTTGTTCAAAACCCATAAGCCCTTCATTCCTCTATAGAACACAAATTAAGATATTTTTGATGAAATCTGAGAGCCATGTCCTTACTACACTTCTGGGCCGTGAACTTGGTAGTTGCGTTGCTGTCTATGCAGAGGCAGAAAGCCCTAAGATTTCATAAAAATATCTTAATTTGGGTTCTGAAGATGATTGAAGGTATTACAGGTTTGAGAAAATAATAGTTGAATTTATAAAAACTTACCCAGTTCAAAAGTTTATATCCCCTTGATTCTTAATACTGTGTTGTTACCTGAATGATCCACAGCTGTGTTTTAGTAATAGTTGTTCATGAGTCCCTTGCTTGTCCTGAACAGTTAAACTGCCTGCTGTTCTTCAGGAAAATCTTTCAGGTTCCACAAATTCTTTGGTGTTCAGCATTTTTGTGTATTTGAACCCTTTCCAACAATGTCTGTATGATTTTGAAATTCATCTTTTCACACTGAGAACAACTGAGGGACCCGTATGTAACTATTACAGAAGGTTTAAATGCTGAAAACTTTTGAACAGAATGGAGATGTTTACATTTTAATTTTGCCTAAATATATTTTTTTCATTTAGTACTGCCATTCAGAGGCTATAGAAGATACCTGCATGTTTCCCAGTAGACAAAATAAGTTAAATTTACCCTGATCTTTAATTTCAAAAAGTTTTCACCCCCCGGCTTGTTGTACAGTCGTGGCCAAAAGTTTTGAGAATTACATAGATATTGGAAATTGGAAAAGTTGCTTCTTAAGTTTTTCTAATAGCAATTTGCATATACTCCAGAATGTTATGAAGAGTGATCAGATGAATTGCATAGTCCTTTTTTGCAATGAAAATTAACTTAATCCCGAAAAAAAACTTTCCACTGCATCCCTCTTATTTTGGTGAAATAATTTCAATTCTTCAGATTCTGAGAGGGGGATGTAAACTTTTGACCATTTCATTTTGGGGTGAGCTATCTGTTTATACCCATACCTACACTTAACAACTACCTTACTAACTATAAATAAGCAGTAAATTAGGTGTTTATTGAAGCAAAAGTTGTAGTTAATAGATAGTTAACAGTGAGAATCGGTCATTAAACAAAAGTGTGACCATATTTGTACAGATAATGACTGTTAAAGTATTTTCTATCCTATATTAATATTTATTATTAGCCATTATTAGCCACTTATACGCCAATCATAGGTTAATGTCACTAAAAGTGCTCCAAAAAGTCTGACACAGCAGCATTAGCTCAACCAATGGTGTGAGTTTAGGGCAGGACTATCTGTTTTCTGACCAGTGGCAGATGTAGGAGTGAAAACCATTTCTAAAACAATTGTTATTTTTTGCTATTCTGTTTAGTGGCTCTAGTGGCACAGAAATCACACACTTAACCTTTCAATTCTTGTGTGACCAGCCCTTTATTCTGGGCTGAATGAGTCTCTGAGTGCTTATGACTTTTATTTACACCATTAATTACTGTATTGATTAGGCTGCTGTTGTATGAGGGAGAGAAAGACTCTGTGATAGTGTTAATTATAGTATCGATTCTACAGTCACTATTATGGGCAGATGCCACCAGTTTAATATTGTGGGTTTGAGAGAAAAAGTGTAAGAGAAAGAGAAATGTCTATAATGGCTATAAATGGCACAAGACAAAGAATTGAAAAGAGGAGACATGATATGGATTGCATTACTCTACTATGTGTCTTTGTAAACTGTTATGTTTTGGTAATGTGCCTGTGTGTAGGTGTGCGTGTGTCTGTACCCTAGTGTATGTGCTAACATAAGTGAAAAAGCACTGCTATTTGTGTGTGTGTGTGTGTGTGTGTGTGTGTGTGTGTGTGTGTGTGTGTGTGTGTATGTATCCTGACTGCAGCTGTTCCCCACCGCTCGTGGCCACACGTGGACCCCGTTGCATAAGCCTTCAGAGCCTTTAATAAAACAACGCTTCTTGCACACATCTAAATTATTCCATACACTCACGCTTGAGCGTTTGCCTTACAATTTCATTATCATCTGCTGCATTTGAGACCAGAGGCTCTAGAAGCCTAGACCCTTGAATTAAAACTTAACAAATGCATATACAGTAAAACAAATTAGGCACTCTGGAATTCTGTGTAGCATCAGTTATGATGCTTTTGATTATAATGTTTCATACCTTTTCTTGGTTGCAACAGTTAATTAAGATTAATTTAAATTCCTTTGATGGCATTCATTCAAAGTGGCATTTAGAATATCAAAATCGGTTTTCTCTTTAATATCCGCCGACGCTCCTTTCTGGGCTCAGCCCTCCCCCCCCGCACTTACCATATTAGAAATACACTAATATATATATTTGTTTTCAGAAAGGCGCGGGAAACAAATAATGCGAGCCACTAAAGAGATATGATTAGCTGCTTGCTAGCAAGTTAGCCGGACCCGATCAGCATATCTATGTTTGCGCTCAGGGGAGCTTCAAAGGTTTCTACGTGTTTTTGCAACGTAATGTATCACGGACATATCTCACGAATCCTTTCTTAAACAGTGTAGAGAGAGTGTAAATAAGAGATTGATTGTACAGTATAGCGAGTGTCGTTGATTATAATAGAGCTTTGTGATATTGCGAACTAAGATGAGTGACAGCTTTTAATAACAATAATGAGTTTGTAAATGAGATATTGATTTAATACAAGAGTTAAATAAACAAGAAGTAATTATTAAGTTACTTAATCACTATTGCCTGATTTTGTCGTCGTTAAAAGTAGTCTGAAACAAGTGACATCTGAGCTGCTGCGCATCTCCATTCAAACACATTGGTGTTTCGTTTATGAATGAACGTGCGTTTTAGGTTTTAAACGAATCTAGTGAAATGATTAAATTTCCCATTCATAAAAACAGTGCTTTATTCTGAATGAACCAGCGGTTCGAACGAATCAAATGAATGATATGATTCAGTAATTAAATCAGTGTATTGACGCCACCTGCTGGTAGATCGTTTGTGAACGATTTTTTTTGTGAAAAAATCTGGGATTTTATTTTTTGGCCATATCGCCCAGCCCTACTTTTGACCTTAACTGTAATAAATAAAACATTTGATGGAGGATTTAAAAAAAAAAAAAGATGGTTTCAGATTTTTCAATACTCATTTTATTTATTTTTGAGCTGACCATTTTGCAGAAAAATACCATCTTGTCAAAAAATGAAAAGCAAACTCCTTGCAGCGTACTGAATCCGTCATCGCAGTGTGTCTGTGTTTGTGTGTCTGAGGGCAGCAGGAGGCACCTGTATTGCTCTTGGCCTGAGCTGATGATGGGCAGCTTAAAGCCCTGGTGACATTTAAATGGCTTCCTGCTGCTGACAGATTCTTGTCTGACAAACGGCATTAGAGACGCAGGGCTCCAGCCTCGACCCGCTCCTCCCAGAGTCAACAGAACAGTCCCGCGCTACAGGACAGCAGCAATTAACGCATCTGATCTCTCTCCTCCTCCTTCACCCCTCTTTTATCACTCTATCTCTCTCTCTTAGATAAGAGGCTCTTATTCATTCTTCCCACATGATTCACCATAAATCGGCTGCAGCTTCTGAGGGGAAGTAGTTGTGAATGCCATTGCAGCAAGCCATTGAGTTCTATACAACCGCTTTAAGGTCCTCGATCTTACCATGAAATCAAATGCTCTTTATAGGCATTTATATAATCAAAATTAAAATTAAATTAACAAAGTTTTAAGAAATGGTTAATCTCAGATACATGTTAGTTTTGTATTTTACCTTGTTTTATGCTTTTAGTCTAAAAGCAGGTTAATAACAGTAATAATGGAAAAATACATGCATTATTATCATTTTTAGTAGTAGTAGTTGGAGGTGTGCGATATATTGGTTATCGTCTACGATAATATCTTAACTGTTATGTAAACGATATGCAATCTGACATTGTATATCGCAAAAACACACCCAGAAGGTACATTTTCATTACAGATTTGCACACAAATTTCGCAATATTTTAGTGTCTGTAAAAAACTATTGCGAAATGACAATGTTTTCATTAACTGATGTCACATGACTAAAATGTAATTTTTTCATGACAACCAATGTTGGTTGGTTTATATTACAGGCACCGCACTAGCCATTATTTTTAATAGAAGGAGACGTAGACGAGTATCTAGCAAAGCAGCATGGCATACACTACATGATGTAGATTAGACTACTGGGCAAGCATGTTTAAAATTACACTTTCATTATGTGATTATTAAAATATTTTTCAAATTCCCACCAAACTCAAGAAAAGGGGGCAAAAATGCCCTGTATGACTTTTATATTTGTATCATCTGATAAATATGATTTGATTTTTGACTTGTTTTTATCAAATTGTGAAATATAAACTTGCAGTTGCATGTTATAAAGTCAGAATTGAAGTCAGAATTGAGAGATATAAACTCTGATGAAAAAGTCTAAATTGTGAGTTTATATTTCACAATTCTGACTTTATAACATGCAATTCCAAGTTTATATCACACAATTCACTTTTTCTCAAAATTGTGAGTTTAATTCAATTCTGACTTTATAATTCTAAATTGCAAGTTTATATTTCACAATTTTGAGAAAAAAGTCAGAATTGCAGGTTTGTATAACGCAGTTTTTAGAAAAAGGTCGGAATTGCGAGATGTAAACTTACAATTGCAAAAAAGAAAGTCCTAATTGTGAGATAAAAAGTCACAGTTCCTTTTTTTTAATTCAGTGGCGGAAACAGCCTTCCATATTTTTGCGTCTCTGAGCAACACATGACAGTGTTTTGTTACTGAATCAATCAGCCATTTAAACGAATCAGCTGAATCAATGACTCACTCATGCAATGATTTGCCACCACCTACTGGTGATTTTAGGTTTATATTTATAGTATACTTTAAATTTTTTCTCTAAATCATTTTAAATATCAGAATTCAATGTTTTTCAAACAATCAAAACATGAATTATGCATTTGTAACTGCAGGTTAACTGTATTCACGTCTTGCATTAAGCAGTCTGTGTAAATGCCGCACATTGCGTTAATAGCGGGTGCATGCAAGTGAACTTGTCCGGAGTTTCATTACTAACCCATACGTGTAAAGTGACTGATCTGCATTACACGCAAGGCAGAATTGTTGGGTATATGAACAGTGGCAATACTGGCATATTTAAGATTATGTAAGCAGCTCTACACACCCACATGAAAGCGCAACCAGTGTTTATCATATGAAATGCAACAGCATATAGAAATTCTGTGAATGGAGGACGGGAGCACCGGAGTTTATGTTGGTTTCATGAAATCTCTAGCATTAATTCTGATCATGGCTTGTCTTGAAAAACAAAGACAATTTGACATTTGTCATAGGAGAACTCACACTGCAGGACTGTGCGCCAAATCTTCTGACACTGCCAGAATTTCATCAGAGGTAAAATTTGATCGCAACTGTCATTAAGCAGCTGTTGGTGAACATGTAAAACTAATAATCAGAGTCTTCAGATTTTAGCCTAGGATTATAGGAATCTTCTAGGATTTGTGAAATTTGTCTCAGGCCAAAATCGTACTGTGTGAGCCTGGCTTAAACGCCGCTTCAGATGCAGATTTAAACCAATACAAACACAAATTTAGTTGATATTAATTTAATTTGATTGGTAACAGCCCTATATTGTCTTATTATTTATATTCATTGATTAAATGTAAGAATTTGACACAAAATATGATGTATACAGTGTTTAGAAAAAAATGGCCTTATAAAGGTAAAAATGGCCATAAAAGGTAAAAATCAGTTTAAACTTGTTGGAAAAGTTAATTTTGGTTACTCCTATGAATAGAATATGAAGAACATCAAAAGCTTTGGGAGTCAGCTGTCCATGGCAGTCCTAAACCTGCCAAAATACTAGCACAATAACACACAACTAAATATTGTCTAATTATTGTTATCGCCGAAATTCCAGAAAATATTGAGATATCGTTTTTAAACAACAACCATACTAAAACCTCTTTTTTTTAAACATGGCCAAGTGATTACAAAATTAAAGCACTCCATAACTATTATTATTATATTGTTGTTATTATTAGAACACAATCAAATTGTATTTTTAACTTTGCTTTTTCATTTTACTTTGATTCCGACTACATGTCGGCACATTTACATGAAGCAGTTTTTCCTCTCTCTGTATTTGTATGAATGGAGTTTTTGCTAGTGTATGAGAGCTGCATTCGTCTCTGCCAGTGCCCTCAATACTCCATGATCTCTCTTTGACTGTCTTCCATGGCCTGTGTTCATTTCCTCTAAAGTGATTTTAAGCCTCAAGCTCTGTTAAGCTTTACCCAGTTGTAGCTAATTGGGTTAAATTATTAAAAAGAATTACAGTTCATTGAGGGGCAATTATCATCATGTTAATTAGAGTATGTTCAGATGACATTTATTTAATGCTTTTGAATGTAGTTTTTTATTTATTTATTTTTTGGTGGCGGTGGTATTGAACACTTCAATACTTTTTATTTTAAACAAGCTTTACAAGCTGTATTTATTTATATATTTATTTTTGCATACAGGCCCCCCTTCTCCGCCTCGTGATCTGGTCTACACCCTCAAACAGTCTACGCTCATTCTGGAGTGGGCGGCTCCGAACGACTCAGGCGGCCGAGGGGATCTCACCTACAGCATAGGCTGCCGGCGATGCGTCGGCCCCCCACGGGCCCCGCAGGTGCAGTGTGAACCCTGTGGAGCCAGCGTAGGCTTCGTACCACAGCAGATCGGCCTGACGGAGCGCACAGTCACCGTAGTCAACCTGCTGCCCAACTCCAACTACTCCTTCAGCGTGGAGGCCCGGAACGGCGTCTCGGAGTTACTCCCCAACAAAAGATTCTACACGCAGGTCAACATCTCCACCAGTCTCCCAGGTACATTCTTCATAAAATATTTACGGTAGCGTTTTCCTAGTATCATTCACTATATTTCCAAATATAGTGCATCAGTAAGTCAAAGCTCAGTTTTTTAGGAGGATAAAACCTGTTTACTAAAAGACAGTTGTGTAACACACTGTAAAACAAATATTAGCGCTGGTTTTTCGATCTTTATATGTCATCTTATGTCATATGATCACGGTCCTAATGGTGATAGAGACAGTATTTGAGGACACCGTCTTTTCTCAGTAATACTGCAGCAGATGTTTTCACTCATCTCCATTTGATTTGAGTGAAATAGTCTGTTTTTTGAGCCAAATGAGGTTGTGACAAAGCAGCTTATTCATCTTAGTGCTTCTCAGTTTCATTGCATCCTCATGTCGTTGATGTCTTTCCATACCATGTGGGATTTAACAGCATTTCTGTCCTCTTTAATGAGATCTGCAGCAGTGGTCAGTGTTAATGCTTTTTTTTAAATTATTTTTATTTTATTTTGGATAAGCGGATTCATAATGGTACACATGAGTATTATCCAAAAAAAAAAAAAAAACACAGAACATTTACCTTTTTTCCTTCATTAGTTGAGATGGTCCTTTTATTGTGGATTAGTGCTGAACAACAGAAAGTCGAAGACTGAATGTTCTGCACATAATTGGAGGTTATAGTAATTTCTTTCAGGTGAAATTTTCATTTTAATGCTATGTTATACCACAATGAAGAGAGAAAACGGTGTGTGAATGCACTGTAATTCTCAAAGACCTCTTTGCTATAGTCACAGAATTCAGTAAAGAGGTTTATGGGTAAGTAAAGGGCCAGAAATGTGCTTAGATCAGAAATTAATGATGTAATAATAATAATAATAATAATACAGCTCTTTTTTTAGACTTTTTAGACTTCTTTTGTGGCCAAATGATTTCAAAATATTTTTGCTTTTTCTGTTTATTTTGTGGGCTCAGAAATTACTGATGGTTAAGGGTATAGTTTACTCAAAAATGAAAGTTCTGTCATTAATTTCTCACCCTCATGTCGTTCCACACCCGTAAGACCTTCGTTTGTTTTGAATTTGCAATTGTGAGAAAAAAGTCAGAATTACAAGATCCAAACTCGCAATTTTGAGAAAAAAAAAAGACGAAATTTCTTTATTTCTTGACTTTATTTTATTTCTTGCAACTGTGAGTTTATATTATGCAGTTCTGAGGAAAAAAGTCAGAATTGTGAGGAAAAAAATTTAAGAATAGCGAGGTATAAACCTGCAATTGTTAAAAATTGCCTTAAAAATTGTTGTTGCTGACTATTCAGTGTCGGAAAGCTCTCAGATTTAATAAGAAATAAAATCCAATTTTGAGGCAAAAAAAGACTGATATGTTCTCAGAATTGCAACTTTTTAGTCTCTGACTGAGACTTTTTTTCTCAGAATTGCGTGCTATAAACTCACAATTGTGTTATATCTCCAAATTCTGACTTTTTCTCAAAATTGTGAGTTTGGATCTTGTAATTCTGACTTCTTTCTCACAATTGCAAGTTTAGATCTCGCAAATGTTACTTTTTTGTCGCATTTCTGACTTTTTCTTACAATTGCATAATATAAACTCACAATAAAGTCAGAATTGCGAGATAACTTATAATTCTGACTTTTTTTCTCGCATTTGCAGGTTTATACCTCGATATTCTGACTTTATTTCTTGCAACTGTGAGTTTATATTACGCAATTCTGAGGAAAAAATCAGAATTGTGAGGAAAAAAAAGTTAAGAATAGTGAGGTATAAACCTGCAATTGCAAGAAAAAAGTCAGAAGTTATCTCGCAATAATTTTTACTTTATTGTGAGTTTATATCATGCAATTGTAAAACAAAAAAGTAAGATTTGCGAGATTAACTTGCAATTGTGAGAAAGAAGTCAGAAAGAATTACAAAGAATTACAAGATCCAAACTCACAATTTTGAGAAAGTCAGAATTTGGAGATATAACACAATTGTGAGTTTATATCACGCAGTTCTGAGAAAAAAGTCTCAGTCAGAGATTAAAAAGTTGCAATTCTGAGAACATATCAGTCTTTTTTTTTTTTGCCTCAAAATTGGATTTTATTTTTTATTAAATCTGAGAGCTTTCTGACCCTGAATAGTCAGCAACAACAATTTTTAAGGCCCAGAAAGGTAGTAAGGACGTCGTAAAATAGTCCATGTGACATCAGTGGTTCAACCTTGATTATACGAGAATACTTTTTGTGTGCAAAGTTGTGTATCTTTATTTCTGTTCCAAAGATGAACAATGGTCTTACAGGTTTGTTGTTACGACATGAAGGTGAGTAATTAATCACAGAATTTTTTTTTTGGGCGAACTATCCTTTTAAGCATAATCATACTTGCATAATATGGGACTGTTGTCCATTTTAAGAATCATATTATGTCAAAAAAGTAGTTTTACAGCTAGAATGCATCTTGTTTTGTGTGCCTGTACCGATATGTGGGTGTATCTGTGGATTAGGTTTTGCTTGCTGTATATTGTGGGGACTACACTAAAAGCCCCCGTAAGAATAGTAAAACCTGAAATTACCTCCAGCCAATGGCCCCCATGAGATAAATGGCTTATTAACATAGTAAATA
Organism: Garra rufa; assembly: GCF_049309525.1. Classification (NCBI taxonomy): domain Eukaryota; kingdom Metazoa; phylum Chordata; class Actinopteri; order Cypriniformes; family Cyprinidae; genus Garra; species Garra rufa. The sequence goes on from NC_133377.1 coordinate 28,313,885, forward strand.
ATGCCTTAATGCAGAAAGGTTTGTGTGAGGGTTTGTTTGGGAGCTGAAAAAGCAGTATAAGTCAATGGTGGAAATGCAGACATGCATGTGTGCATGTCGACCCATGAGCGCATGCTTCGTTTTTAGTGCTGACCAATTACAAAATGAAGTTGTATAAGAGCAGCATCTGGAGTCAAGAAGGGCTTAGTGAACAGCTGGTGTGTGTTTGTGTGAGGGGTCGGTTCCAAAGAGTTTGCCTGCACACACACATACATTGTACACAATATTATGTAAATGCCCGGTACGTACTTCAGAAATCACTTGGAGTATTAGTCCCTAACCTATGTCGTCAAATGCCTCAACAGGACAATGTGCGCTGACATTAACTCACTTTTTACAATATCCAGATTAGCACAGACCCACTGAGCCACTCACACACTGTACAGAGTCAAACAGACTCGTATTCACTTTACCGCTCGCTCAGATCATTCAATGATCCCAGAGTGCCCGAACACAAAGGCTGAAATAAGCGGCACAGGAGCCGCATGTTTATTAATGGAGGAGATCTCTTTCATCAAGACTTCGACGCATTCAGATTTTGCTTTCCATTAAGAGTAAATTGCAGAGCGTTTATTTGGCACTCGACTCCTGCGCCTTTCATTATTTGAGACTCTTTCCAACACAATTGCTTTTTCTCAGCCAAAAATGACTCCTCCTTTGTCTCTCGCACCTTTTCAGTAGTCTATTTTCTCTTGCTTTCTCTCCTCTTCCCCTTCAGGCAGAGTCCAAATTAACTTTTTTCCACACCTGCCAAAGCAAGTGAATTGAGCACATTTGCCAGCCATAAAGCTGTTTATATAGATTTTTTTTCGGGATGTATATTAGGATATGTATGTTTTTTTTTTCAGGATCTTTTGATGAATAGAAAATTTGAAAGAACAAAGAAATCATGTACAGTGGTGGCCAAAATTATTAGAACACTAGTATTTCCACCAGTAAAAAAAAAAAATGAGCCAGTTATTTCTATCTTTTCCAGTTGTGTCAGTAGGAAATATCAGGTGACATTTCCAAACATACATTTTGCCATTAATTGTAATAATCTAGTGACATTTTTTTTAGAAACAGAACAAACCAAGACAGAGTAAATCCAGAAGACATCTCCAAGATGCTTAAAGAAACCTACCTGCAAAGCTACAGGCACTTTTGTAAAAATGCTGTAAAATGGGGATGCTGTCAAAAATAATTTCATAAATAGATATTCTTTATCAATTCACTTCTATTAACTAAATTAAATCAACATTTGGTGTGACCATCCTTTGCGTTTGAAGCAGCATTTGCACATAATTTTTTTTTTAGGTAGATTTGCAGGTAGGTTTCTTGGAGACATTGCCACAGTTCTTCTGGATTTAGCCTGTCTCAGTTTGTTCTGTTTCGTTATGTCATTCCAGACAGACTGGATGATGAGATCAGATCTCTGTGTGGAGTACTGGCTGTTGTCAGACTCCTTGTGCAAAAAAAAAATCTCACTATTACAATTAGTAACAAAAAACACACTTCAGCAAAAGATAGAAATAACTGACTTACCACCATTTTTAGCTGGTGAAAATACTAGTGTTCTAATACTTTTGGCCGCCACTGTAAGTCTTTAAGAAAAAAAGTGTCCTTTCTGAATAAAAGTATTAATATTAATTGTTTTATTGTTTAATTTGGATTTAAAATGTTTTATATTAGAATTATTTTCATTTGAATGACTTTACATGTGAGGGTTAGACTATCATTTCTTATGACGCTGGCAAACAATTTTTATCTACTCACCCAAGCCAGTTTTTAAATTGCGTTTGGCATTTGGTGGGTTTTAATTTTGGACCTGGGTCTCAGGTATAAATCATATTCCTTTGAGACATGCCATCTTTGTGTTTTTTATTGTGCTTGAAGTTGTGTGGGTAGCCATAACACAAGTCTTTAATTTTTATGTGTGTTGCATATTCTAACTTAATTTTCCTCTCTTCTCCTATTCCGTTCTCAATAAACACGCCATTAATCTCTCCCTCGCACAGCTCAGGCTCAAGGTTAACTGGAGCTCTCAGAGGAAGTGCTATTACTTTATTGTGATGTACAGTCTCAGAGGCAGCTGTGTGTTTGAGCTCTGTGATTAGAGTCGGGTGTGATTGCAAGCCAACACAAAGGAGTTGAACTGACTAGAGGCTGAGATCAGTGCAGCGCTTGTGTGTTGAATGTGCATGTTCTGTATTTATTGGCCCTTTGTTGAACTCTCTGTACAAATGAAATGTAAGCATGCTGATCATTTTGAGAGCAGTTTGCAGCGACTAAATCGGGTCACTCGGCAGCCATTTTAATAAAGCCCCCAGGCAGATGTTTTCTATGTAGGTAAATGGCACACAATTACTGCTCCGATATATTTGAACAGAGAAAGATGTTTTAGTTCTCTGAATCTTTAAAATTACATTCAAATAGATATTTGTAGTCAGTTTAAAAGAGATAGTTCACCCAAAAATGTATTAATTACTCACCCTCATTGTTCCTTCTTTCATCTTTAGAACACAAATTAATATATTTTTAATGAAATCTGAGAGCTTTCTGACTCTGGTTAGACAGCAATGCAACTGACATGTTCAATGTCCAGAATGGTAGTAAGGACATTATTAAAATAGTCCTTGTGACATCAGTAGTTCAACTGTAATGTTGTGAAGCTACGAGAATACTTTTTTTATGCAAAGAAAACAAAAATAACTTTATTCAACGATTTCTTATTTTCCATGTTAGTCTTCGACACATGTTCACGAGGGTACCACGATGCAAAACTTGAAATATGTAATACCTAAACTACATATTTTACAGTCACCGTTATGCAGATTGATAAAAAAAAAAACAGCTAAAAGGCTTCCTACCGCAGTGTCCATCCTTCACAAAACTTCTATCATATTTAGAAAGCAAAATGTTTCAATACAAGCATTTCAGTCAAATGTAATTTATGCAATATTTCAAACCTTTAACCTACGGGAGAAAATCAACCTGCCGCAGCAGTTAAAAATCAGCCCAATTTCGTGGAAAAAAAATGCGGATTTGGCAACCCTACATCCAACACAAGCTGCATCCGAAATTATTTAAATACACTGCATATTAACAGCGACTCCCTGATGCATGAAAATTATATTAAATGATAGAATGTTTGTGGAAGCGGGATTAAAAAAAAAACAAGGCTTTAAAACAAAAACACACATAATGAATGGTGACTGTAGAAAGCAAAAGCCAAATCCCGGACATTTTGGGCAATTTAGAAATCCCGACCGGATGCATTTTTTAGGTTCAAAAAGAGGACCTACTATATAATTTAAATCAGTAGAGCCCAAAACTGTTAGTTTTTTTGTTTAGTTTTATACAACAGTTCTTTCTGGTCCAGATTGTGATATTCTAGTGATAACAGTGATAACTCCATCCGTTTCACCATTTTATCTCTCCGCCTGCGGTAATTCTTAGAGCAAGTGTCATGATGGGCACCCAAATAAACTATAATAAAAAAAATATAATACTGTTTTTGTGTCACGGAATATAGTTTTGAACGTTTTTTTAGGTGAAAATGTACTTGTTTAGACTTTAAATATACTGTTTGTGAATATAGATAACGTCTGTTTGATCATTTTCTTCAGTGTTTTCGTGGATGGGGCCTCAGCGACTGTTCAGCACTCATGAACCCACCGAGAGCAGCCTTACCTCGGCCAGATCTTTTGGAATTTTCCTCTGGCTCTGATGTCTCTGTAGTGGTTAAATATGAGATGTAATTCGAGTTCAGCTGTGAAACTGTCAACTTGAGATTTGAATCTGTGGCAAATGGAAGTAGTTTGTATAAAAGATGGTTTTTAAAGATACTCCGTTGTTGTTTTGTATGTATTTACACACTCGTACCGTTGAACTGCTATAGAAACGCAAGATCACACTTGTAGCCATGTGATATAGCTGTATATTGGCACTCAGCCTGCGGCCTAGTTCCTACAGTTCTAGTTGCTAATAAGTTTTACAAACCATTACAAAGAATTGGCAAGAAACACATTGATTTAAATGTGAAATTTTGAAGTATAAGAACTTAAAACTTGCACTAAACTTTGTTGTATTTACAACTTTGAAGAAATATTTTTTACAGTGATTGTGAAAGGTTTGGTTATATAAAATGACTAATACTTTGGTATAAGATTTTGGTCGTGCAGCCCATCCCTAGGTTGAGTAGTCAATTTTGATTTTAAAAATCCCAAGTTAGTGTTACATTTTGAAGTACGTATAACATAATTGGCTTAAATCAAACAGCTTCCCTTCTCACGATGTAAGCAATAATCTCAATTCAGCAAAAGATCACTCAGAAATTCACACGCACCCATGAACAACCCCACAAAGGTTCACAAGTATGTAAAAACGTTATGTCTAATCATCTGTGGAGGTCCCTGGAGATTCGAGACTGGAGGAGTTCCTGTCCCCCACGGGACCTCCTTCCCTGCGGCCTCTCAAGCAGCCTCTCCTTTCAAGCCGAACCTCCCATCAGGGCCTGCGGTGGGCCGATAAAGTCCGGCTCAAAGCTTCCTTCTCAAATACAGGGAAATCCGTTTGGTCAGGGTGCACTTCTCATCGACCTGTGGTCTTAAACCCCACACTGGCTAAGAGCCAATGCTGCCGGCCATGAACCATGCACTGTAAAGCTCCACAGACCTTCTCTGTAGCGTGGAGACACCACTGGGCCCTTATCCTGAGAGGATGTTTAATATTTCCCATGGGGAGGCCGAGAGAAGGGATTGGCTAACAGGTTTAGTTTAGGGTGGGGGTGAGAGTGTGCCCTCGAAGTCACTAATGCAGTATTCATAAAGGTCACTGGCTCTTTTATGAAATATTGTCTCAGAACACAGCAAGGGCGGCAGTCCCATCATGCGCTCCGCTCACATGGAGCCCGTGAGGTGGCAGAGAGGTAATATTGCAGTGGTACACTAGAGTGTGTTGACATGTACACAGATACGTGTAGAGAGACCGTGGAGATCGCACAAACACTGGCTTATATGACAGCTTCAACATATAAGCTAAACCCTGAAGGTACAAGCAATAAAACTTCCAATAATCTTCACAGCACTAGTGATAGACTGATATATTGGACAGGGTGGTTAATCGCTTGAGATTTGGCCATTCTGAGATTTGAGATTATCGGATTAACAGATGCGTGTCGGTTGCACTTTCTGCTGAAAGCTTTGTTGATTGATAACATGCCTTTTCTAACAGTGAGTGAATTCTGAGTAAATCACTGTTACTGTTCTCAACATGTCCACATAAGTGTGAGCAGTTTTACTAAAATCAGTCACTTTATATTACTGAAAAATTCTAAATATAGTTTTTTTTAAATGTCCCTAAAATTTGTTTTTAGCATTTTGTGTATTTGAACCCTTTCCAACAATGACTGTATGATTGTGAGAGCCATCTTTTCACACTGAAGTCAAATGAGGGACTCATATGCGTCTATTACAGGAGGTTCAGTTGCTCACTGACGCTTCAGTTAGAAAAACAATGCATTAAGAGCCAGGGGGTGAAAACTTTTGAACAGAATAAGGATGTGTACATTTTTTCTTATTTTCCTAAATATTATATTTTTTCTTTGTTCCCCGGAAGACAAAATAAGTAAAATATATTGATCTTTAAATTCAAAAAGTTTTCACCCCCTTAATGCGTAGTTTTTCCTTCGGATGGATCAGTGAGCACTTGAATCTTCTCATACACAATTTAATACTGTTGATCTAAAAATGTTATCTGAATTATTTGATTAAAATTGTTTTCTGTTATCTTATTTTTCTTTTTTATATATTTGTTGTGTCCATAAATATATTTATTTATTTTTATATTTTAAATTAAAAATATAATGAACCCTTTGTTTATAGTTAATAATAATAATAATAATAATAATACAAGTGTGGTCATAAATAATTTTATTGTATTTGTAATAATAATAATAAATGTTATTATAATTATGAATAGTCTGTAGTTTATATGGATCACATGTAAATAACAAATAAAAATACTTTTATCGAGCTATAAAAGCAATATTAAAAAAATAAAAAATAAAAATAATTAACATACAGTCGTACTACCTAGGCCTTCGACATATGTGCGTTAACATCTGACTGTGCGTTTGCAAGCTGGCTTGTGCCACAGTACATGCTACAAATTCAATTTACCCAGACATCTGTTGAGCCATTATTTTCTTTTTTCCAAATCAGTGTGAATTTATAAACTGAAAGAAATCTGACGGCATTCCAACCCCTTTGATTTGCAAAGGCTTTTTGTCACCATGGATGAGTCACTTATTTTTTTCAGCGTATTTTCTGTGGTAGATAAACAACTCTATCGGCTACATGAATGTGTAAGTGCTTCATTCAGATCTTTAGAATAGCCCATGGCACATAGTAATTTTTAAAAGTGCCTCATACAACATTTAATACTCTGGATCTGAAAATTTCAGGGTGTAAATATGAATTTTGAGCCAGCCATGAATAAGTCCCAAACAAAGAGTGGGCAGATTTGGGTCACATCTTCTCTCAGATCTGAGTTTGGACAGCTCTGCTTTTGATAGATTGCAGCTCTTTTACACCAGAACACACTTTCCGTAGTTGCTCAACAAAGCCCTGATGTTTTCACGATCGTTTCGGGGTGTTTACGTGCCCTGATGCGTGTGTTTGTCAGAGGGAGACAGGCTGAGGGGAGGGGTCACTGTGGAGGGATTGACATTTCAATATCTTCAGAGGATTTCGTTTGGCTGCTTTAGATGGCCGAGGCCTGTGGAGCTCTCTGGGGTCTGGCACCTCTGCGTGCCTCATCAGAGGACGGGTGGGGTGAGAGGGATAAGAGGATGACATAGGGTGAATGACAGCAGGGCACATGGCCCAAAGAGGACTGAGAGAGAGCTGTGTGCATGTGTATCAGCCTTACTTTCTTCTGTGAAACACAAAAGAAGATATTTGAGATTTTTTTGGTTGTCAGGTTTGTACACTGACTTGTACAAAAACAGTTTAAGGGATAGTTCACCCAAAAATGAAAATTCTGTCATTAATTGTCATTCCAAACCTGTAAAACCTTTCTTCATCTTCTGAGCACAAATGAAGATATTTTTGATGAAATCCGAGAGCTTTATTTAACAATTTCCTGTCTTTCATGTTAGTTTCGAGCACAATGCATGTGTATGATGCTGCTGACGCAGGAGCCGGCCTTTTGATGCAGCTGAGAAGAAATTGTTGAAAAAAGTCATTATTTTTGTTTCTTTGTGCACAAAAAGTATTCTAGTAGCTTCATAAAATTACGGTTAAACTACTATTTTATGTCCTTACTACTGGGCCTGGAATGAGTTGCCATCTATGCAGGGTCAGAAAGCTCCCGTATTTCTTCAAGAATATCTTATTTTGTGTTCCGAAGATGAATGAAGGTCTTATGGGTTTGGAACGAGATGAGGGTGAGTAATTAAAGACTGAATAAAAATTTTTAGGTGAACTAACCCTTTAAATGTGTTGTTTTGTGTTTCACAGAAAAAATAAATTCATTCAGGTTTTGAACACCATGAGACAATTTTTATAACCATTTTTAGTATTTTAAAGTAATCATATCATAAAAAATCTGTTTTTTTAATCTTTCTTGAAAAGCCAAATTGTGTACAATTATTGACTACAATTAATTTTGTTGAATGAATGATGAAAGGTTTTTTTCCTGTTTTCGTAAAAAATAAAAAAAAATCAATTACAAAGATCTTTTCTTGTAATAATGAGAGTTATGTTCTTAAAATTACATATTTTCCTGTAATAACGAGATATGTCATTAAAACGGCACAATCATCTTGTTAAAACGACATCTTTTCTCATAATAACGAGATCTTTTCTCATTAAAACAACATATTTTCTCATAAAAAAGATGTTATGTTCTTAAAACAACATAATTTAGTTAAAATGACATCTTTTCTCATTAAAAAGGCATCTTTTCTCATAAAAAAACATATCTCACAAAAACAACATAAAATCTTGTTTTTACAAAAAAAAAGATGTTAACAAGAAAACATCTCGTTATTACGAGAAAAGATGTAATTTAATGGGATAATTGTTTTAATGACATAACATCTCGTACATTTTGTAAAACTACATCTTTTTATCAAGGTGTCGTTTTAACAAGATAATTGTTGTTTTAATGACATCTTATTTTTACGAGAAAAGATGTTGTTAAAATGACATCTTTTCTTATTAAAACATAATTTTTCCTTGTAATACTACATATTGTCATAAAAACAACATAACATCTCGTTTTTTGGAGAAAATGTGTCATTTTTTGACGAAATACTTGTTTTAACGACAACATCTTGTTTTTACGAGAAAAGATGTTGTTGTAATGAGAAAACATCTCGTTATTGTGAGAAAAGATGTCGTTGTAAAAAGATAATTATTGTTTTATCATAACATTTCATTATTAGAAGAAAAGATGTCATTAAAACATCTTATTACCACATAATTAAGTAAAAAAAAAAGTGTGCCAGCAATGTGTCACACTGTTGTATTTTCAGATCATTTCATTTGAATTTAGTTTATGTTTCGTATTTTAGACATTAGTCTAACTAAATATTGTTACATTTATGCTTAAAACAAGAAAACAAAGAAATTAACTTAGTTTGAAACATAATATTTTTTAAAAAGCAAATTTTGCTTCTCAGGTAAATTGATATTGAATCGGAAAATTGTACTGTATTTTTATTTATTTATTTGTTTTTTACATTCCTGGCTCTTTTGTAGCACCTGCTGTTCTATACAACCTTCCAAAAGAATCTCAGCATTAGGAAGATTATTTTTACCTGTTTACACTGTCAGAAAAAAGGTACAAAGTTGTCACTGTGCCCTAAGGTAAAAAAAGCTAAAAGGTACATCTTTAGTAATCCTTGTACATGATATTGAAACCTTAAAAGTACGTTTTATGTTTTAAGTACGCATTAGTACCTTGAAAGTACATATTACTGTCTAAAGTGTACAAAATAGTACTTTTTGAAAAGTTACTGCCCAAGTGATAGTTTTGTGTCTTTCATCTGAGATACCTGATCGTTATAGTCCGACTTCAAACGATTGACCAATCAGCATCTTAAATGTTCGTTTCTCTCTCCCTCCTCCACATCCACCCTCCTGTCTGAAGCGCGGTTCGCTCTCAGAACCTCAAATCTTCCAGCTCAATTCACAGCACTTCCGTGCTTTTGCTCTGGAGTGTGCATTACCGTAGCCTCTGTCTCTCTCCCTAACAAGGGAGCTGCTCTCTCGGTCTGCTCTAATGGGGGAAAATGAGAGAGCACAAGGCTCCAGCAGCTCTAAAAGAGATTGAGTCATCACCCTCCATTCAGTGCCACACTCATCCAATTTGGCCCCCTTTGTCACAGAGTGCAAAGGATTTTAATTGGTTGCAATGCAACGTCTTTTCCTCACCCTCTGCGAGGGCTCGCTTTTACCGGTTGAGGTCTTTGTGGTAATCACGGATGTTTTTGCGAGCTTGTTATGTGGCATGCAAGGAGTTGGATGTCGGATCGAGCGCACACGCACATACGCGGCTAGACGTCCTTAGATCATCAGAGTGTTGCAAAGAGCTCTAAGAGTGACGAGCAGCTAAAATGAATCAGGCTCTCAAGACAGAGGGAGGTGAGGGAATGCATGAAAGGAGACGAAAAACTGACTCTGAAATGCCCCTCTTCTTTCTTAGTCTCAGCCTCGTAAGTGTTGAGATCTTTATTACACTGAGAGCTGGGTAATATATTTGCAATATAATGTCGTCCTCATTTTGATGATGATATAAAATTAGGCATCATTGTGAATTAATGCTCTCTTTATTTAGCCATCAAGTTTAAAGAGCGTGTCATTAGATTAGTTTTGCCATCCTTCCCGGTCTGTGACTCGTGAATATAAGACAGCTGCGGAATTATGTCTTAAACTCGAGTAGCAAAAAGCTTCAGAGTTGTTCAGTCAACTTATTTTAGTTCAGACATTCTGCTTCAGAGATTTAAAACTTGGATTCAGTGATTTTTTTCGTCAACACAATACCAGTCAAAAGTTTTTGAACAGTGAGATTTTTGTTTTTTAAAGAAGTTTCTTCTGCTCGCAAAGTCTTTTCATTTATTTAATCCAAAGTACACCAAAAACAGTAAAAATGTAAAATATTTTTACTATTTAAAATAACAGTTTGAATATATATTAAAAAATGTAATTTATTCCTGTGATCAAAGCTAAATTTTCAGCATCATTACTTCAGTTTTCAATGTCACATGATCCTTCAGAAATCATTCTAATATGCTGATTTGCTGTTTAAGAAACATTTATTATTATTATTATTATTATTATTATTATTATTATTATTATTATTATCAATTTTAAAAACTTTTTTTCAGGATTCTTTAGTGAATAGAAAGATCCAAAGATCAGTAAAAAAATTATCGTAAAGAAATTCTAGAAATTAATACTTTTATTTAGCAAGGGTGTTTTAAATTGTTCAAAAGAGATGATAAAGACATTTATGATGTTACAAAAGATTTTATTTTAGATAAATGCTGTTCTTCTGAACTTTCTATTCATCAGAGAAACCTAAATAAAATTCTACTCAGCTGTTTTCAACATAATAATAATAATAATACATTTCTTCTGAGCAGCAAATCTGAATATGAGCAGAGACTTCTTAAAAAAAAACATTAAAAAATGTTTCAAAAAAACTGGTAATCTAATTCATAGAAGTCACAGCGTAGCATTTGTCCACTGTTGTTCAAAAGTTTGGGGTCAGAAAGATATTTATTTATTTATTAAAAATGATTTTTGACTTTACTTCAGCAAGTATGAATTAAAAAGATCAAAGGTGACAGTCAAGAGATTTATAATGTTTAAATGAATTATTTGTTCATTTTTATTTATCAAAAATCCTGAAAAAAATGTATTAACTGTTTTCAACATTAATAATAGTAAGAATGTTTCTTGAGCAGCAAATCAGCATATTAGAATGATTAAAATGTATTAAAATAGAAAAATGATATTTTAAATTGTAATAATATTTTACAATATTACTGTTTTACTGTGTTTTTAATGGTATTGCATTATTTTAATAAGATTTTTTAAATATTACTATTTTATTAATATTAAAATCATCATTAAACATTTTAAATCTACTCTGCTGGTGGTTGTTTAGTTGGAGTGACATTCCTTCTGACTAAAAAAGTTTCATAGAAAACACATTAATATTAATATTTGTAAATCTCAGATATCATCAAAAAGCTAAAAAATATCTAAATATATATATACATACTGTATCACCCAGCCTTAGTGTATATGTTTGTTTGTGCATATGTCTGTGTAATAAATAGCTCTAAATTTCATTTTTGACGGGTTATTATGCATGCAGAATGAGTGTATGAGGTGTTCAGGATGTTTTGTGTCTCTGTGTGTGTCTGTGTGTATAGCTGTAGGGGGTTGATGAGTTGCTCTGTCTCCACTCCCACTGCTCAGGCAATCTTGTGATGAGACCGATGGCCTAATGCTTTGATTGACAGCTGTCTGTCATCTCTAGGGGAAGATGTCAGTCAGCCGGTTTGCTATCTGCCAGACCACCCCGTCTGTGGTTCTTTTCTTTGCAGTCAGTGCTGCATAAATGCTTTTTGTGTGTGTGTGTGTGTGTGTGTGTGTGTGTGCATTTCTTTTACTCACAGCTCATTTTTCTTATTTCTCAATTCAGTCTAACTTGCTGCACTTCACATGAACTCTTATAGCTTGGTGTGTTGTCTGCCTGTGCTGTCGGCTTGTTTTACGCTCTGTCTGTAGCTTACAGCATTGTTGCCTCTTTGTGTCTGGAAAATGAAGCTCCTTATGTTTCTGTCAACCCCCTCGCTCTGTGTTTTCCCCTTTTTCATTTCCCCCTCCCTAGTTTCCTGTCTATTTATAAGTTGGGTGAATAATAAGCTTCTAACATCGAATGTTTCTGTTTACATCTTCAGGGTTTTTTTGTGTAGAATGTTTGGGTAGATAAATAAATAAATATACAAACAAACATTCTTCCCCCTTTAATTATTTACTTACTCTTTAATACCTTTCTCTGTCCTACTTGAATATGCTGTGGCAACCATGAGTTCAGTGGCTTTGTGGAGTTTTCAAAACATTGCTCTGTTTGTTTGAGCCCCAGCAACACTCACTTAACCAATGACACAGGTTAGGCCGGGGCTATCCGTTAGGTCAGCCAATAGTGGATGAGTTTTTTTTTTTTGTTTTTTTTAAATGTAAACCTGTGTGGAAACAGTCATTGTTTTAATACTTTCTTCTATCTTACCTGAATATACCGTGGTAACCATTAATACAGTGTCTCTGTGGAGCTTTCAAAACATGCTCTGTTTGTTTAAGGCCCAGCAACACTCACTCAACCAATGGGGGTGTGGCTATCTGTTAGGCCAGGCAGTGATGTATAAAGGTGTTTTCTTTCAAATGTAAACCTGTGTGAAAAGTGATGCAGAAACTGCATCTTTAAAGGTGCCATAGAATGCATTGAGAGAATATTTTAAATTGTTCTCTGATATCTACATAGAAGGTATTTGGCATAGGAAAGGGAAAAAAATCTCCAGAAATGGTTTTACAGGTCCATTTACAACCCTAGAATTTGCCCCTAGAATGAAATGCTCTGTTATTTGGAAGCTTCATGAATGTTAATGAGCTCTGCTCTGATTGGCTGTTTCACAGAGCTCAATAGCTCGCACATGGATAAAATATATATTTAATTAGGAGCTCTAGCTGCTTTTAATATGCGGTTTGTTGAATCTGCCGTTTTGAATCGCGGATATTTTAGTTTCATTACTGTGATGCATGTGCTCTGTGTAAAGTTACAACGCAGAGGGAATGATTCTTACCACACAAGTTGAGCAGCTCGTCAGTGATTTTCCAGATCTGTAAATCATTCGCCATCATCAACGCAGTTATTTCTCCATCATTCTCCATCATCAGCGCAGTCATCTCTCTGTTTATGTGGTAAGTGAAATCCTATGTATAGCAATGTAACAGGCTAGCGCTAGCATTAAGCTAACCGTGTCCCTTGAGTGACTCACGTTGTTTAACTGATGTACTGACGTTAGTGATGATTGGGCGATGCAAATGTTGGAGGCGTAACTATTAACGATCTCGGGAAAGTTTCGTAACAGTCGGGTATATGTTGGAATTGACCTATTTTTCGGTGGTCTTTTGCAAATACTAGATTTATATAAGAAGGAGGAAACGATGGTGTTTGAGACTCATGCTGTGTCATGTCCATGTACTGAACTGTTATTATTTAACTATGCCAAGGTAAATTCAGTTTTCCATTCTATGGCACCTTTAAAGTAAGTCATAATTCTGAGGTAAAGAAATTAAATTTATATAGTGATGAAATTTGGAAAACATCAGATTCATGATTCGTTACTAAAAAAAACACATGTTTCTAGGTCATTTGAAGTTTGATTTTTGACTTGACAAAGTGGTGATATATAAGTGTTAACATAACGTGCTATATTGTTAATTCAGTTAATTCAGACTGATTTGGGAATGCATAACAAGCACAAACACAAGAGGCAGGATTTATTGCATGAACTAATCATAGCCGATCATAAGCAGTCATATCCAATCATATCACGATGGAGGCATTGTGGCAACCAATGAATTCAGTGGCTCTGTGGAGCTTTCAAAACATTGCTCTGTTTGTTTGAGCCCCAGCACAGCAACGCTCACTCAACCAATGACACAAGTTGGGGGGCGGAGCTCTCTGTTAGGCCAGCCAATGGTAAATGTAAACCTGTGTAAAAACAATCATTGTTTTTGTAGTTTGATTTTGGAAGTAATACAGAAATTGCATCTTTAGGGACAGTCATAATTCTGAGATAAAAAATGTGATTTCTGTAGTGATTTCATCAGAGCTTGGTAAACACTGGTCACAGACGCAAAGATGAACCTTGAATTTTAGCTGATTCCTTACTAAAAAAAAAAACACATCATGTTTCTAGGCCATTTGAAGATTGTTTTTTTTTGACTTGACAAAGTGGTGATATTGTTAATTCAGTTAAATCAGACTGATTCGGGAATGCGGAACACAAACACGAGGCAGGATTTATCACATTTATTGAACCAATCATTGCTGATCATAACCAGTCATATCCAATCATATCGCGGTTGAGGCATTGTGGCAACCATGAATTCAGTGGCTTTGTGGAGCTTTCAAATTAACATTGCTGTTTGTTTTGAGCCCCAATGATGCTTACTCAACCAGTGAGGTGGGATTTATCACATAAAACAATCATTGCCAATCATAACCAGTCATGTTCAATCATATTGTGATAGAGGCATTGTGGCAACCAATGAATTTAAGTGGATCTGTGGAGCTTTCAAAACATTGCTCTGTTTGATTGACCCCAGCAATGTTCACTCAACCAATGACACGGCGTGGGGGTGTGGCTCTCTGTTAGGCCAGCCAATGGTGGATGAGTTATGTTTTTTAAATGTAAACCTGTGTAAAAACAGTCATTGTTTTTGTAGTTTGGTGTTGGAAGTAATGCAGAAATTGAATCTTTAAGGACAGTCATAATTCTGAGGTAAAAAATTAGTTTTCTATAGTGCTGAATTTTGGAATTCAGTGTAAAACACCATTGGCAAATCTGATCCGTTTATTCTGCCTTCCGTCTCTGTTTGCTGTTCCCGCACTCGTTCTTTGCTCCATTTCTTCTTTCTCTTTTTTAAAAAGCCTTTTTCTCCCATTTATCTCCTTTTCCTCACCATTCACTGCTTTCTCGTTTTCTCTCTTCCTCCACCTCCGCTTCCTCTTCCCTTCCTGCTTCCCTTTCATTCCCCGGTCTCTCTGTCCCAGGTGTACATAGGGTGTTGTAATATCATTCTTTAGATGGAAATGTATATGTCTTGCAGGGTTCAGTCCCTGCTTCTCTATCTCTCCCTCCCAGCAGGCCTACAGAAATCCTCTCTTCCACATCCTCCCTCTTTCCCTCCCTCTAGTCTATCCTTCCCGCTCTCCCTGCGATAATATAAATGATAATAGCAACTCTATCAACCTGCCCAGCTGGTGAGGCATACTGGGTAATGTGTACAACCATTTGTTTGTTTAGTTCAGAATATTTTTTCTTTATTTATTTCTCGGTGGCGGATTGTAAATGTGTGCGTGTCTGGAATGCGCTGTGCACAGATGCAGGTTTTTGTCTCACTTTGAGGTGGATAATGTGGCGGACAAACGTCCCACACATCTGTCTGCATATACATGAATTAATGCAGAGATATTTGTTTTTCAAAACCTAGTCAACTGCCTATGGCCTACGTTAGCATTTAGCTAAGCTAACAGTACTCTAAGTACTTCAAAGTATTCACCTTTGTGCTGCATTGATGAAGAATTTGACTCCTCATCCTCACAGAACCCTGCAATGGATGTGTGTAAACAGTGTAATACACACACACTTTCACCCTAACTGCAAGGTTAACTCAAACCTGCAGGCATCTCATGCTCTGCGAGACTGCAGTGATATAGCAGTGGCGTATGTGTGTATGTTTGTGTGTTATCATGCATGACTTGACTATTTGGTCGCGTTCCTCACTGCCATTGCTGAGGGCAAGATCACATTTCACCCTGCCAGATTATTGCAACCCAGCATGTCTCTCTTTTTTCCCTCCCTATATTTCTCTCTCACTACAGTCAGCAGTGTATCACTGCCAGTTGACTGAAAATATTGCTAACTGGCTGTAATGAAAGAAGACACACTCAGAATCTTTTTCTACTCTTTTTCACACAACAACAGTCCTTTAAGTGGATGTACTGTAAGTATTTAACAAAAGCACCACGATTAGCCGGATGTAGTCACTGCAGTGGCGCGAGCCAAAGACTGCAGAGCCAATAGAAGGAATTCTCCAGACAATAATGAGACGACTGAGGATGAGAGAGAGACTTACGCACTTATTCACAGGAAGATGTCCTGAGGGAGTGACGTGTGCCTGCCTGCGCGCTCTGATAGCACACTGCTCTGTGCCAGACGGAGTTTCCAAAACGCCCCTGCTGAAAGAATCTGTGGCTCTGCCACTGCAAAAAAAAAAAGCCATGTTGGCTCTGTCTAGAGGGCAATACATACTGCTCTAGAAATCCAGTGTGACCACTAGCATGTTGCAAAGATAAATTTCTTTATCAGAATATTAAATATCAAATTAATACTTGTTTTCCATTGGCAAATCAGTGTTAATTTGGTGCTATTTACAGTTAAAGTCAAAAGTCAAAAGTTTACATACACCTTGCAGAATCTGCAAAATGTTCATTATTTTAACAAAATAAGAGGGATCATACAAAATGTCTGCTGTTCTTCAGAAAAGAACGGTCCCACATATTATTTGGTTTTCCTGTATTTTTATGTATTTGAACCCTTTCCAGCAATGACTGTGTGATTTTGAGATCCATCTTTTCACACTGAGGACAACTGAGGGACTTATATGCAACTATTACAGAAGTTTCAAACACTCACTCATGCTCTAGAAAGAAAAAAACTATGCATTAAGAGCTGGAGGGGAAAAAGGTTTGAACAGAATGCAGATTTGTACATTTTTCTTATTTTGCCTAAATATTATTTTTGTTATTTAGTACTGCCCTTCAGAGGAAACAGAAGATAGTTTCATTTTTTTTTTCCCCTCAGGACAAAATAAGTAAAATTTACCTTGATCTGCAAATTCGATGCATGTTTTTTCCTTCTGGAGTATCAGTAAGCGTTTGAACCTTTTGCAATAGTTGCATATGAGTCCTTCAGTTGTCATCAGTGTGAATGGATGGATCTCAAAATCATACAGTCATTGTTGGAAAGGGTTCAAATACACAAAAATGCTGGAAAACCAAAGAATTTGTGGGATTTTTCTCATTAACAACTATAACTGCACTAAAAAACAGCTATGGATCATTCAAGTAACAACACAGTGTTAAGAATCAAGTGTATACTTTTGAACAGGGTCATTTTTATAAATTCAGCTATTATTTTGTCTTCTGGACTATAAACTTCTTTTGTGAAATATCTTATCTAAATATCTTAAATAAACAATAACATGCATTTTGTATGATCCCTCTTATTTTGGTAAAATAATTAACATTTTGCAAATTCTGAAAGGGGGATGTAAACTTTTGACCTCAACTGTATATTTTATTTCAGCTTCATTTCAGTTGGTAAAAACAACTTTTAACAGACCTTTTGGTTTTAGTTAACAGTAACAACACTGGCAAATACACGAAAATCTGTGTTTAAGATATGTGCATGTTTACCAAATAGAGTGTTTGCGTATGCTGTGAATGCATATGTATGTGTGTTTGAAAGGTTAACATGTAGCGTAACACCCCAACCTGTCTTACAGAGGTCAGTTCAATAGCGCCGTCTGATCCAGAACATTGTAACCTTCAGTTTGGTGCCTGCAGTGATGGAGTTATACTCAAAGCAATTCATCTCCTTTCTCATTTCCTCCCACTTGGATGGGGTCAGACTGCCAGCAATCAGTTTGTGTGTGTGTGTGTGTGTGTGTGTGTGTGTGTGTGTGTGTGTGTGTGTGTGTGTGTGTGTGTGTGTGTGTGTGTGTGTGTGTGTGTGTGTGTGTGTGTGTGTGTGTGTGTGTGTGTGTGTGTGTGTGTGTGTGTGTGTGTGTGTTGTGCAGGGCGGTGTTAACTATGTTTGCAAGTGCATTTTTTCAGAGTTGGAGTGGGAGGCAGAGCAGCAGTTTGGAGCTCTTTATACATTATTCATTATGGCGGGTAAGAAACAACAGCCTGGAGTAGAAATGGAGAGGGAGAGAAGCTTCTCTTACACCCAGTGTAACCCACAAACTGTTATGGTGTGCCTCTCGCCCCTCTTGAGATTCTAAATACATTTATTAGTGAATTAGGGGGTGTTTTTTGCTTGTTTTTTATCTCCACACATAACTTGCAGTGGGGTCCAAAAGTGTGAGAAAACGTTAAAAATCTGGGAAAGTTTTAGAAAATGTCTGGGTCACCAATAAATCAAGCTATTTGACCTTGTAAACTCCAAAAAGCATTTTGTGCTACAGTGGAAACAGGAGCATCTTACCCCTCATGATCATGTTCTCCAGCATTTGTACAATCGTACATCACGTTTGACACAAACTTGTCAAGTTCATGTAGTTCAAGTGTTACCACAGTCCTGGAAAACCAGGGAAAGCAGGCAATGTAAAAATATTTTTATTCCTGGACTAGTAATTTTTATTTTATTTTATTGTAGGGTATAGGGATGCTCATTTCGGTTAATTTTCCTGACCGACAACCGCTGCTCGTTATCCGATCATTAACCGTTAACTGATAAAATTAGAATAATAAATTTGTTTAAAATAAAAATAGAATGCACGAGTATCTGTGATGATACATTAAAAATACAAGCAAATGTTTTATTTTAACGTGCAAACAGCAGCATACAGAGCAACTACAAAAACTGCATTCATATACTCAAATTATCACGCATCAGCAGCGCTTCTGAGAACAGAGAAAATCAGAATAAAAAAAAGGAATAATATAAATAGGCCTACACTAAATATGTATAAATTAAATAACTACCTAATTAAGATGACAAAACTAAAACACACTGAATCCTTCTATGCGCTTTGAAGAACTGTACCGGTCTTGTTCTTCTCGTCGGACATAAAAACATATAGCAGGCCAGCCTATACCTCAGTTTTTAACATGTGGACATGCTGTACGGATAGACTGGGACGCTGTCTGTTAACGCTTAGATCCATGATAAAAACACTTAACAAAAATCCTTTCAATTTGCGGTTCGGGTCTATTCATCCACTAGTCATATCTGGAGAAACGTGTTTTCACAGCGTTCAATAGCCAATCACAGACATTTCTGTTGATTACATTATAGCAATGGCCAATCAGAGGCGGCTATGTGACGATCCTCTCACCACTCAAAGTGCCGGTTTCAGTTCTGCTGAATTCTATACCTCCACGAACTCTCTCATCAAAACAAAGAAAGTGTAGACATGATGTAAATAAGAGATTCATTGTACAGAGTAAAGGTTATTTTATTACTTTTTATTAACTTTGTGAGATTGCGATTAACTACAGTAATGTATGAGTGACAGCTTTCCAGTGATTGTAAGGGGAGCGCGCACTTTTTAGACTATAATTCATTCAGAATTTGAATACATTTATTCATGGATTCACTCTCTGATAACCCAATATCGCCACTTGCCATCATGTTGCATAGGCTACTTACATGAGTTACACAAACTAAGAGAAGGTAAAGCAGGTGCTTACTCAACGAAATATTTCTGGACAGCCGCACTTTTACACGCGCCCGCGAGTAAACATTATTTTTTCTTTCACCATGCAGCAAACTATATAAATATATTATATAATTTTATTATTATTATTTATTTATTTTTTTTTTAACCGTTTAACTGATAGTAATAATCGGTTAAAATTCTTACTGACGGTTAACGGTTAAACGGTCAATATGAGCATCCCTAGTAGGGTATTTTACTTTATTATTTTATTTTTTATTATTTTATTTTTGAATTTACTCAATATTTTATTTTACTTTATATTTGAATTTTATTTTATTAATGTTGCGGTTTGATTTTTTTTTTTTAATTGAAAATGATTATTGAAAAAATGCTTTAAAAAATGTAATAAAATAATAATAATTAATTGGTAAAAAAAAATTCACTAGGTTTATTTTTATATATAATTTTAATTTATTAAAAGTATATTTTAAAAAGAATAAAGAAATATTTAAAACATTTTTTTTGCTCTTGTTTCTAGTCTAACTTAATCTTAAAAGCAATGTTGGTTGTGGAATAGAAATAAAATAAACATAAATTAAAAATGTATAAATTCATTGATTAATGTATATAATTTTATGTATATATTCAATTTTAGTACTTCAACTTAAATTTTATTATCTAGTTGCCAAGGCAGTATTTTAATATTTATATTTTTTCACCTTTATTTCAATTAGTGACAACTTTTAATAAATTATTGAAAGTTGTAATAGATTATTGAAAAAAATATATATGATAGTTTAAAAAACACAATTATAAAAATAAGTAAATAGAATTAATAATTACTCTATTCTTATAAGCTACTGTAAATGCTATTCTAAACATACTAAACAGAAAAAAATACTTCATAACTAGCTCTTTTTTTAAATGGTGTGATTTCCTTTCCTAAAACTGCTATTAAGTGTTGAAAAATCCTTCATTCATATTTTCTTTGTGGCCTGTGGGTTACCACACACACACTAAATTGTGCTAGATGTGTGTCTAATGCAAGTTCATGTTTGTTTTTTGTCATTTCCTTCCCTTCTCCATCATTTCCTGTTTTCTCTACACTACACCTGTCAGTAAAACTGGCATAAAGGCCAAAAATAGAATGAAAAGAGGTCACACATGTGGTCTGGATTGAATCGTCTGTACGCAGTGTAGTCATAAAGCTGTCAGCCGTCTTGCACAGCATGTCACAGTACAGTTGTCCGTGATCTTTAATGAGCACTGTAGCTGTCACTTTGTCTGAGATCAAAGCATTTTTACTGAGATATCTTAGTTTTATTTCATGCCAGTGTCTCGTGGGATGTCTGGAGTAGCAGGAAATGGAGAAGCAGGCCGAATAACAATAACTCTCATGCCTTTGTTTTAAAAGCGTCAGACACATGAAGAGAACAAGTGCTGTCTTTGATCAGCTCCACAAATTACACTGTAATTATGAATCACGGTATATGTGACACGGTGTGTCTTTAGTAGCATGTTCTACTGTATGTGAAGAAAGAAAAGCATGCATTATGGAAAAAATAAGGTTTGTTTTGGTTCTCTGTTGATGTATGAGAGATTGAAAGTTTACGTCTTATTTGTCCGGTGCTTGTTTTTGATGTGATGGAGCTGTCAGGTCTCGGTGGGGGATTCTGAGTGGCAGCTCTCAGCTGTTCTGTCGTCGTTAATCATCTCTTAATCAGAATGGCAGTGGAGAACGGGAAGGAGACGCACTCACACTCGCCATCTATCTCGGTGCCTTACATTTAGATAGTGTATTTTGAGCAAACAACAGGAAGCAGTCTTCAGGTTTAGACAAGTAATACAGATGCACTAGACTACTATTCTACTATCCACCTTATCTTTCCAATGCAGAAGTAAGCTGTTTTTTGATACTGTGGTAGACTTCCAGTCCATAAGCCGCTGTAGGGAAATGAGAAAAAATAACGTAAACGGTAAAACTGTTTGCACTACAAACCATTGTGTTCATAATTAAGAGAATACTTTAAAATAATATGGTATGACACACCGGTTTGCAATATCAAGCAGCAAAACAATTGTTTTGTACAGCTAAAAACAGCTGGAAGTGGATGAGACCGGAAGCCAGACACATTAAATATACAAATGGCCGTGCCATTTGGTAAACATAAGGTGGATATAGCAGCCAAGAACAGTATTTGAAAAGTGTAGTATGTCCAAATTTCATAAAACAGTTGGCAAAAATTACCCAGATGACCTACTACTTTTGTTGAGATTATAACTGGCCTATCCACCTTATTTTTCCCATAAGAGTGGGCACTGCCATTTGAAAATTTGATGGGTCTGGCTTTGTTGGTTACAATCTTGAAGGGGCTCATCCATATCCAGCTTCAAAAAAGCTAATTTTGCTGCTTGATATTGCAAATTGGTGTGTCTTACCATGTTATTTTAATGTATTATCTTAATCATGAACACACTGGGTTTGTAGTGCAAACAGTTTTACCTTTTAATTCACGTTGTTATTCTTCTTGTTATTTCCCTATGCTTAAGTCTATGGTAGCATTTAAAATTGCTTCAAATTGGTGATTCAAAAACATTTGTTGATTGCATTGTTTCGGCACTAGTAACTGTTATTTGTCATTGAATCATTCATTCAAGAGATTTGTTCAAAAATGCTGATTTATTCAGTAATAGAACAAGCGACGTATTTATTCATTGAATCATTCTTTCAATTTTTTATTTAAATAAGTCATTCAGATTAATTAAACATTTGAAATATATTTTGTCACTGCCTCTACTGACATGTTATTTTTCTTAGTTCAGAATTGTGGGAGAATTATATGGTAGCCTGTTTCCGCCACTGAATAAAAAATTAAAAAGTTATCGCAATTCTGACTTTTTTTTCTCACAATTGTGAGTTTATATCTAGAAATTCTGACTTTTTTCTCATAATTGCAAGTTATCTAGCAATTCTGACTTTTTTTTCGTAATTGCGTGTTTATATCTAGTAATCCTGACTTTTTCGGGCAATTGCGAGTTTGTATCTAGCAATTCTGACACTTTTTTGTCAGATTTGTGAGATATAAACTCCAATTTTGAGGTGGAAAAAGACTGATATGTTCTCAGAATTCCAAGTTTATATCTCAGAACTCTGATTTTATTACACGCAATTCTGAGGAAAAAAGTTAGAATTGTGAGTTTGTATCTCGCAAATCTGACTTTATTTCTCAAAATTGCGACTTTATTTCTAAGAATTGTGACTTTATATCTCACAGTTCTGAGAAAAAAATTCAGAATTACGAGTTTGAATCACGTTGTTTTGAGAAAAAAAGAAGTCAGAATTGCGAGATAAAAAGTCACACTTTTTTTATTCAGTGGCGGAAACAGGCTTCCATGAAATCGTGATTTCAGTTTGAAACAAAAAAAAATCATGATTCTGAATTTATCCAGAATCGTGTAGCTCTAGTAAACAACGCAACTCAAGTTGTAGGTCACATAACAGTACCAGTACATGGTGGATGTATCATGTCTAGATTACATTCATATCACACAAATTCATAAATAGTAGGTGGTACCTACTCGGAAAGTATGTGATGTCAGACTCAGACGATGTTTCTTTTTCATATTTAGTTCGCTGTCTTGAGAGTTACCATTGTTTTAGAAAATGTAAGATGTAAGAAAATGTACTTACATTATTTTATTACTTAAATTATTTATACAGTAATATTTATTTATAAAATCATCAATCATTTTTACCTTTGTGGATATGTTTTCCAATATGAATATGTTGTGTTTTTAGGACAAACCTCACTTTTTTTTACTACATTTTTAAAATAAAAAACAGTTTATGAGTATTGCCACTAGAATTAGGAAAGTGTTGTAAACTTAATTTTAAATATATTTTCTAGAAACAAAAAACTTAATGTTTTGTTGGTTTACATTTCAAGTAAGTTTGTCTTGTTTTAAAGATGTTTCGATATTTAAAAAATGTGTGCCCGTAAATGTTGAATACTGTTCCTAAAATGTTGAATTTGTGCTGGTTGTATCTTGGAGTTTGCCTAACCAGCATTGAGCACACAATGGATGGATTTGACATTATTCTGACAGCAGGAGAGCGTCTTAATCAAATCTTTATCAGCATGTTCAGACAGTTATCATCACCAATCTGTTACACACTCTGGCAGAAGAACCTCAGCTTGCAGTTTTCTTTTAATTATTTACAGTTCTCTCTCTCTGTCTGTCTCTTTAGCGCCTTCCCAGGTTAACGAGCTGCGAGCGGAGAAGGTTGAGCAGCGCAGTGTGACTCTGGTTTGGAGGGAACCCGCCGTGTATCCCAACAGCAGCCGCACTGAATACGAGATCAAATACTATGAGAAGGTACAGTTACATTCTCTGTCCTCTCCACTAAAACACAGAAGCTGGTATTAACCTGCACATGTATACAGCCACACTAAACAGCAGGTTCCCACAAGCCTGTAGCTCATTGATCATTCAGTCAGATGCAGTAGCTGCTTTAAAACATGTAGCTACCAGACCAGATGTCTGTTCAAACTTCAGCCAGGATTTAGAAAAAAAAACTCTCTCTTGCACAATAATACATTTCTTATGAATACTGAGTGAGTTCACATTGAAAATCTTCCACAGTGCAAACATGTCTAACTGTATATTTCTGTTCCTTCAGGACCAGAAAGATCAGAGCTATTCCACGGTGAAGACGGCCGCCACCAGAATCAGCGTCAACAACCTGAAACCAGGCACCACCTATGTCTTCCTCATCCGCACCTGCTCCAGCCCAGCACTTTCTTCTCTTTCTTCCTCTCCTCTTTCTTCTTCTTCTTCCTCCTCCTCTTCTTCTTCTTTGTCTCCATCTTCCCCGTCTGCTTCCTCTTCCTCCTCCAGCCCTGTGGCAGCTGTGTCGCCCCCTCCGCTCGACTACGGGGCGTACAGCACACCGCTGGAGCTGCAGACGCTGGGGGAACGTGAGTGTCTCTCTTTGTTTTAGAAGAAAGAGTGTATGTGACAGCAATGTGTGGTGCAATTATTTTTAGGAGCAATATGAACAGCCCCAAAAATGTACCTTTTTTTTGTTTTATACACAAAACAAGTCGGATTTACAGTGAAACAATGACTTTAAAGTGCAAATGCTTGCTGTCATCTTTAATTTAGGAGGGCACATTCATATTGAATGAACACTTTGGAAGGACTTTCACATGTGACCTCGTAATGCTCATTCATTGTAGCGCACAAACAAGTATTTGAACAGCTTTAGATTATGCAGAACAAAGCTGCCATGTTTGGTGCCTGGTTGCAAACCATTTGGACTGGATGAGTCTCATTCCAGATCCTGTCTGGTGTCGCTTCACTGTGCTTTTGCTCCTAACAGCTTGGGGTTTTTCTCAAATGTGAAATGCTCCGCTAAGTTCAAAATGGTTGATTAAATCGGCTAGTAGAGAATTTTTCTCTTCTAAGCCCTCAAAAAACTTTTTTTTTTAGCCTTAATTGTATGTTCTGAAGTATGGAAGCCTGTTTCCGCCACTGAATAAAAAAATAGAAAATCTTATTGGCGACTTTACATCTCACAGTACTGACTTTTTTTTCCTCAGATTTGCATGATACAAACTCAGAACTCAGAATTGTGAGATATAAACTTTGCAATTGCAAGTTATAAAGTTGGAATTGTGATATATGAACTCACATATCTGACTTTTTTCTCAGGATTCTGTGATATAAACTCGCAATTGTGAGTTTTAAAGTCAGAGTTATAAGATATAAACTCACAAATTAGACTTTTTTTCTCAGAATTGTGAGATTTAAACTCGCAATTCTGAGACGTAGTTGCAATTCTAAGAAATAATGTCAGAGAATTGAGATACAAACTCACAATTCTGACTTTGTAACTCGCAATAGCAAGTTTATATCACGCAATTCTGAGAAATGAAGTCAGAATTGCAAGACATAATCTAACAATTCTGATAAGTGACTTTTCTTTTCTCACAATTCTGACTATAATTTGCAATTGCAAGTTATCAAGACAGAATTGCGAGATATAAAATCGCAAATCAGAATTCTTTCTCTGAATTGCTTGATATAAACTCGCTATTGCGAGTTATAAAGTCCAGAATTGTGTGATACGAACTCGCAATTCTGAGACATAGTCGCAATTCTGACTTTTTTCTCAGAATTGTAAGATATAAACTCGCAATTCTGAGAACTGAAGTCAGAACTGTGTGATACAAACTCACAATTGTGAGTTATAAAGTCAGAATAGCAAGATATAAACTTGCAAAATCAGACTTTTTTTCTCAGAATTGCATGATATAAACTCACAATTGCGAGTTATCATGTCAGAATCGCAAGACATAATCTCACAATTTAGAGATATAAACTCGCAATTCTGAGACAGTCGCAATTCTGAGAAATAAAGTCAGAATTGTGTGTTATGAACTCGCAAAATCATATTTGTATCTTGCAATTCTGACTTTTGTGAGATTTAAACTCGCAATTCTGAGAAATAGTTGCAATTCTGAGAAATAACGTCAGAGAACAGATACAAACTCACAATTCTGACTTTGTAACTCGCGATAACGAGTTTATATCACGCAATTCTGAGAAATGAAGTCAGAATTGCAAGACATAATCTCACAATTCTGATAAGTGACTCAGAATTACGAGTTGATATCTCGAGTGATATTACGAGTTGACTATAATATGCAATTGCGAGTTATCGAGACAGAATTGCAAGATATGAAATCGCAAATCTGAATTTTTTCTCTGAATTGCTTGATATAAACTCACTATTGCGAGTTATAAAGTCCAGAATTGTGTGATACAAACTCGCAATTCTGAGACATAGTCGCAATTCTTTTTTCTCAGAATTGTAAGATATAAACTCGCAATTCTGAGAACTGAAGTCGGAACTGTGTGATACAAAGTTGTACAGAGTTGCGTGATATAAACTCACAATTGCAAGGTATAAAGTCAGAATTGCAAAACATGATCTCACAATTCTGCTAAGTAAACTCGCAATTCTAAGAAAATAAATCGGAGTTGCGAGATATATCTTGCAATTCTGACTTTATAACATGCAATTGCGAGTTAAGTCAGAATTCTGAGATATAAACTATAAAAAAAAATGTGAGAGCGTATCAGTCTTTTCCCCTCAAAATTGAAATTTATAACTCACAATTGTTAGTATACACCTTTCAATATTGAGGAAGGATATTTTTTTGCATAAAAAAATTGGAATTATGAGATATAAACTCACAATTGTGAGAAAAAAGTCTTACTTACATTTAACTTAAATTTAAGTTCCCCTTTTTTAAAATGTAATACCTAAATTTTATTGTGAAATTAAGTAATTTTTAGTACTCATTTTTAGCAATTAGCGTATTAACATTATGGAGAAAAGACTGAATATTAAGCCTTTGTGATTGATATTTATAGCATACATTTAAATAAAAAAAAAAAATGATATGTACAAAATAGGGCCTGGACTTTAACGCGTTAATTTAGATTAATTAATTACACAAAAATAACGCGTTAATTTTTTTTTAACGCATTTTAATCGCACTTAGTTTTGCACCGCGGAACGTTTCTCACTGGATGAGATTCAGCGGACCGATTACAATGGAGCACCAACTAGCGTTCTCTGGTTCAGACAAGCTGCGTCCGTCCTAAATAGTATTGTATGTCCCAAATCGTAGTATGTTTAAAAAAGTATTCCAAAGATTCCCGGATGGTCTACTACTTAACGATCAATGCACACTCTAACGGCTAATATTGCCCACTGCGCCGTAAACGAGGATTCGATTAGAACTACAAACACGCATAAAAAGTGTTAAAAAACTACAAACATGGAGGATGTGCGCGACCAACGGACAGGTAGAGAAAGGGGTTTGAGTGATAAATAATCAGTGTGTAACCTGATAAGAATATTTTTTAAATGTTATCTGCGTTATATTCCATGTGCAGCAACATTTATAATGATAGGTTTGGTCATTAACGTTTAAATGCATAATTAAGCAAACACAAGCGCAGAATTCTCGGCATGAAAGACTCGTTAAAGAACGTGCCTCTTAATTTCTCTCTAATACGGTAGGAAATTAAATTAAACGAAATGTAGGTAATGTTAACTGTGATGATTGACAGGGCAGTTTAAACAGTGACAGGATTCAGGTAACTAAGCAACAGAGCCTCCGTTAAAGAAGCAGTTATGACGAAGTAGTATGTCCCAAAGCTTGCCTACTATTCTGCTACATACTCAAGTATGTACTTTTCTTCACAAAAAGAGTACATACTTATAGGGCATAGTATAAGTAGGCGAATTGGGACGCAGCAAAACAAACCACAATGAACATGGACAAAAAAGCTGATGGGACCGCTTTGGTTGGCCCTGTGGATGGGAAATTTTGTTATAAAAGACGAATGGATGGAAGCGTCGATAAGAGCATGGTTGTGTGCAAGCTATGCAACAAGGAATATCACTGTAGCACATCGAGCCTATTGCTACACTTAATGGCAATATTGCACTGGTCTGTTGGACTTGGTTGAACAAAAATAAACAATATTTTGTTGCTTAAGCTTATGTATTCAGTCATTATTCAATGGTATAATTAAAAATCCATATAAAAAAACTTACTTCTCACTGTTCTCAGGTCAAATATTTATATGCGATTAAAATGCGATTAATTTCGATTAATTAATTACAAAGCCTCTAAT
This sequence comes from Garra rufa, assembly GCF_049309525.1. NCBI lineage: Eukaryota > Metazoa > Chordata > Actinopteri > Cypriniformes > Cyprinidae > Garra > Garra rufa. The sequence continues at coordinate 28,341,880 of NC_133377.1, forward strand.
TAATTAGATTAAATTTTTTAATCGAGTCCCGGCCCTAGTACAAAACCATTCAAGAGTTTGAGGTCAGTACAATTATTAAAGAATTTATTACTTTTATTCAGCAAGGATGCAAAAAAAAAAAAATTAAACCTGACAGTAAAGATGCATGCTTGCATTGTTACAAAAGATTTCTTTTTTTAACTCTTCTGATCAAAGAATAATTAATAAATTATTAATTAATAAATATCAGGCAGCGCAACATTTGAACATTGATAGTAAGAAATTATTCTTGAGCAGCAAATCCGCATATTAGAATGGTTTCTGAATGATCGTGTTACACTGAAGACTGGAGTAATGATGATGCTGGGATATATTTCATTGTGAAACAGATTCAAATAGAAAAAAGCTATTTTAAATTTGAATAATATTTCAAAATATTTGTGTTTTTAGTATATTTTTGATCAAATAACTGCCTTCTTGATGAGCATAAGAGACAAAAAACAGTCTTACAGACCCTAAACTTTTAAATTGTGCTGTAAATATTGATTACATAGCATAAAGTGCTTGCATTCAGCAATTCTCTAAAACAACTTTCCTCACAATTTATGGACTTGCAGTAATCTTGTATTTGTAAAGATTCTTTTGCTGCTATCCTAATGTCCTCCACTGGTGAGGCTGATATTTCACTTGTTGTGTTTCAATGATAATTGCATTTCACAGAAAAAGGAGTGCAAATAAGTTACCCTTGTTAGATGTCCCATCTGGTTTTGATTTCTAAATAAATGACTCCTAAAAGGGTTTTTGTCCATTATTTACTGATAAACAGCTGCTTTAGTAGGGATCATCTTTCCATTTGAAAGCCAAAGTGTTTTTTCGTAACTGAAAGTAGTTTCTCGGTGTCCAGATGGATCGAGTGGGACCATTTGGAGGAAAGTTATAACTTTTTAACTCACAAAAATGTATTCCCATTAGGATCCTATCAAAATAAATAAGGAAAGACTTTGAAGATCAATCTTCTTGTCAAGCTCCAGTGCTTCTAGAGCACTGATAATGGCTTGTGCCATCATGAATACTAACCAAATCTTTTGTTTGTCTTTGTGTGTGTTTGTGTGGGCAGTGGCCCTGGCCTCCAGTGAACAGAGTCCTGTGGTGATCATCGTGGTGGTTTCGGTGGCCGCTCTCATCATGTTACTGACTCTTGGAGTTGGATTGCTCATCTGGAGAAGGTAAAACCTTTTACAAAGTCTAACCCATCTGCATTCACCTCTTGTGCAAATACACAACAAATTCGCAAGGTTATCAGTCAGTAATCCTTTGCATGTTCAAATCTGGCCCGTCAAACATCATTGGATCCTTTTGTTTTTGGATGAACTATCCCCTAAACTGAAATTGGATATGGTTGCACATTCAGTACGTCTCCCTAACGGCAACCTGACAGTTGCATCAGCGAAAGCCTTTTTCTACTTCCATGGTCTGCGAAATCATCCATTAGAATGAATCAAAACACATTTTTAGTCGAGTCCATCTCTCACATACACAGATGCGCAAACTCATCCGTCATCCCGCAGGAGAGCGTGAAGCCTTGTTCCTCTTTCTGAGAAGCACGATGCATTGTTAGCTTGTTTGACGGGCAGCGCAATCGCTCAATCCAATTTCGTCATGATTGCGAGACGTGTGCACATGTCGCGTGTGTGTTTGTAAAGGCCGCCTCTCCCAGCGGGGAGTGAAGGTTGGGAAATATGAAGAAAGACATGCCTTCTGCTCCTGTATTGTTATTTAGACAGATCTCTCTCGCTCGCTGATCACATAGACAACAAAACCATCCCATATGCACAGAAGTGTTCCCGCGATGCACAAGAGTGGATATATGCAATTTGTGTTTTCACAAGATCATCAAGTTCTTCCACAGAGGGACATAAAAGAGCTGTACTGTTGTCGCTGTGGTGCAGTGGTTAGAGTAGATGTTGTGATGCTCATGTGGATGGTGCAGGTTTGAGATTTGTGAAATGTCCTGATTCAGTTATCCATTTACAACGTTTAGTGGCATGTAAACAAAAAGTGTTAATGCCACAAAACCATTCATAAGTAGCACGGGTGTATTTGTTGCAGTTGTCAAAAATACATTGATTGGGTCAAAATTATCTACATTTCCTACTGTACATGTATAAAAACTTCATTTTTGATTAGTAATATGCATTGCTAAGAACTTCATTTGGACAACTTTAACATTTTTCAAAAAATTACTAAAAAATGTCCAGATTTTCAAATAGTTGTATTTCGGCAAAATATTGTTCTATATTAACAAACCATACATCAATGGAAATATTTATTTATTCAACCCTTATGACTGGTTTTGTGGTCCAGGGTCACATATTACAACTTTTTTTTTTTATACCACTTGTAAAGTGTCTTTTTTTTTTTTTTTACATAATTCACAAAATATAATTTTTTTTATCTCTGTTATTTTGAATTTTCAAAATATTTCAAATATATATACAGTATGTCACAAAAGTGAGTACACCCCTCACATTTCAGCAACAGTTTTAGTATATCTTCTCATGGGACAATACTATTGAAAACACACTTGGATATATTTTAGAGTTGTCAATGTGCCGCTCGTATAGCAGTATAGATTTATTGTCCCTTGAAAATTACTCAACATACAGCCATTATTGTCAAAATAGGTGGCAACAAAAGTGAGTACACCCTAAGTGAACTTGTCCAAAGTGTCTATATATTGTGTTAGCACCACTGTTATCTGGAACTGCCTTAATCATCCTGGGCATGGAATTGGCCAGAGCTGCACAGGTTGTTGCTGGGATCCTCTTCCACTCCTCTATAATCACATCACGGAGCTGCTGGACACTGCTCCACCTTACGCTTGAGGATGCCCCACAGGTGCTTAATGGGGTTCAGGTCTGGAGACATACTTGGCCACCCCATTACCTTCAGCTTCCCCAGCGAGGCAGTTGTTATCTTGGTGGTGTGTTTGGGATTGTTATCATGTTGGAAAACTGCCATTCGGCCTAGTTTCTGAAGGGAAGGCATCATCTTCTGCTTTAGAATGTACAGTACATAATAGAATCCATGTTTCCCTCAATGAGCTGCAGCTCCCCAGTACCAGCAGAACTCATGCAGTCCCAGTCCATCATGCTACCACCACCACGCTTGACTGTAGGCAAGACACAGTTTTCTTGGTACTCCTCACCAGGGCTTCGCCACACATCCTGGACACCATCTGAGCCAAACAAGTTTATCTTATAGTCTCATCAGACCACAGGACATGGTTCCAGTAATTCATGCTCTTGGACAGGTTGTCTTCAGCTAACTGTTTGCGGGCTTTCTTGTGAGCCAGCTTCAGATGAGGCTTCCTTCTGGGACGACGCCTATGCAAACCGACTTGTTGCAGTCTGCGGCGTATGGTCTGAGCACTGACAAGCTGACCTTCTACTTCTGCAACCTTAAAAGCAATGGTGGCCTGTTCCGAATGGAACCCATCTTGGAAAACGTCTGTATGACCCCTCGGTTTCAGGGTGTTATTGAACCTCTAATAGCCTTGGCCATCATTGTGGAAAGCAACGATTCTAATTCTCAAATCCTCAAGAGTTCTTTGCCATGAGGTGCCATGTTGAACATCAAGTGGTCAGATTGAGAGAATTGTACTTAAAGCACCAAATTTGAACTGCTCTAATACAAGATACACAACTTTGTATGGTCCTGACAAGCAGACAAAAACATAAACATGATGAATAGGACATGTGTCTTTGCATGGTTAAACAACATACTGCTGTTATCACTGAGGGTGTGCTCACTTTTGTTGCCAGCTATTTCGACAATAATGACTGTATGTTGAGTTATTTTCAGAGGACAGTAAATCTATACTGCTATACAAGCTACACACTGACTACTCTAAAATATATCCAAGTTTCATTTTTATAGTATTGTCCCTTGAGAAGATATAGTAAAATGGTTGCTGAAATGTGAGGGGTGTACTCACTTTTGTGAGATACTGTATATACATGTATGTGTATTTATTTATATATACATATAAATGTTTTGGATACGATTAATCGTGCTAAAAAAATTGGACGCGATTTAATTGCAATTAATCAATTCAACATCACTAATTATAATACAATATTGTAAAATATCAAAAACTTTTATAATTTATTCATTATGAATTTACTCTTGTAATGCTAAAACATTTTATCTTACATTTTTTTTTTTAGAATGTAATATTGTCATAAAGGTAAAAGAGTGCATTTTCTGCACTAATTTTTGAATAAATTTGAATGACAAAATGTGTTAAATAGAACTGAGAATGATGCAGTCTTATAGGTAGCTAAAAGCAAAATCATTTCACAAACAAAAATGAAAGGGACATAGGATGCATAACCAATCGTGAATGATGGCTGTACCAATTCTGAGGATATCTATGGATCTTTCTGCTGCATTTTGCGGCACAGACTCCATGTCATGTGCGCACAAGAACACAGGTGTGACATGCTCTAATAGATCTCTGTGCAGCTGTGGTGTCAGGGGAGGGAGTGGCAGACAGAAAGCACACACTCCTATAGCTCTCCATTAATCAGTCTGATGAGAATGGATTATATTGAGCCGGTGTGAAATGGTTCTCATTCATTCTCAACCACACACAACGGAGTGTCGGGCGAGCCTCTGTCAATCACATGCACACACACACACACACACATAGAGTCTCTTTCATATGCACCCACAAACTTTATCATCAACACAATCCAGTTGCATGTCGTCTAACACACTAAAAAGAGCGGATTTATCGACTAGTCTCTGCTAAAAGAGTTTATATTGATGAATGATGTGTGTGAGAGGCTTATTACAGACGTAGGCATATATCAGGTGTGCAATTGTATTGGACAAACAGAAAATGGCTGACAGCTCAGTGAATTTAGGCAGAGGCTGTGCTTGTCCGTAGTAGTGTGTTATCAGCAACTGTTTGTTGAAAGAAAGCAATATGCATTAAAATGGCCAAAGATGTCAATCTGCATGGAAATAAAACAATATATTGACTTCCAAAGCCACTTTGTCATCTCTGTTAACTGCTTTGTCCCTTTGTTTTGTCATAATATGATAGTGGTTAATTCAGTTAATAATTGGCTTTTTATATAAGTTTACACACATTTTTGAACATCTGAATCTTTATATACCAATATTCGTGCATATGAAAGCATGCTTTTATTTTTGTGACTCACTGTTCTGTCAAATCAAATTGGTTTATGCAGGGTTTGTTTTTGTGGATCTATTTTGTCCCAAAAAGCCTTGAATTCTGGGTCCTGTTTTTTCTCATTCTATCTCAGGAATAGCATCTTTTATTATTAATAATACTCATTTACTGACATGCGTACACACACGGTCAGCGGATTATTGGTATTTGTGGACAGCCTTTCTTCTGGCCCCTTATGTACATTTAATATACTTGCGTCGTCTGAAGCCAGTGGACTGTGTGTCATGTGACTGTGTTTGTAATGAAATGCTAGCATACTGCATACTGCCTGCTGTTAAAAAATAAGTATGTGAAGTTCACAATAGAGTGCAATAGCTGTGTTCTGAAAGGAAAAAAATCCTATTGATTTTGTCTATAGGGGAATTGATTTTAACAATACCTTTAATCATTAAAGACATACTGTGGGGTACAAGGCTGTTAATCAATGGCAAATGCTTTTGTTAAAGCTATCAGTCTGTATTATTTCAACTTATTTTTAAAATAATCTGGTTTAACGGCACAACTCTTGTTACTACTACTCTGTTACCTATGATTCTGCAAAGAAATCTCAACCAATCAGAGAATTACAAGCAAATCATACCAAAATATTTTTTTTTTTTGTCAAATCAACATCTAAATCAAATTATGGGATAAAATGCTAATAAAAATGATCAGTAGTTTAATTTTTGTCACAGTTTCATTTACCAGTACTTCATGGGGTTATTTGTTTCCCTTTTTATAGCCATTAATACAGTCTTGTACCTTTATCATTTTGTGTTACTTTTTTAAAGATACTTTTTGCTTTAAATCATACTTTGTAATAGCTTATAACTCTTTAAAAGAGACTTTTTAATCCCTAAGAAAAAAAAGAAGAAGTGGAAAAATACGTCTAGACCCAAGGCTACTCTGTATGCAACAAAGAACGTTCCAAGTTCCGCTGTGTTCATTGTGTTATCCAGTTTTCATCATCATAGAGATAGACATGCTTCTTTATCGGTTATATTTTCAATCCAATTTCTGTGAAAATGCCTTGCCAGTCCAATCAGTTTAAACTACTCCTGTAATTTAGTGTTGAAGTTTTAGATTTGTTTTAAATCTGTTAGATGTTATATTTATATTATGTTAGATGTATATTTGCGTCTCGATTACATTGAGAATCTCCTGCAGAGTGTTTTTATCTACACACACAAACACACAAAGCTCTAGCATGTTCTTCTCTGCGGTTGCTCCTTCCAGTCACTCCTTTCACTTTCCACTCACCTTCACTCCTCTTTTCACCACCCCTCCTTTCCTCTCCTTGTCTTTTGATGCAGACCATCATAATAGCTAAGATTCTCATGCAAAGTTATAAAAGAAAGGAAAAAATGTTCTCTTTTTTACTCCTCACTGGTTTTAGGGCTATTTGTCCTAGTATTTCTGACAGAGAATAACTCTTAAAAGGATAGTTCACCTAAAAATTGATATTTTGTCATTGTCTATGATGACAGAATGTTAATGTTTGGGAGAAGTGTTACTATCATTCTTTTTAAGTAGGTTAGAAGTCAGGTGGCGAGATAGGAAGTGAGTTACTTCTGTGAGAAGACTACTCTCAGGCCCTTCCTCCCTCTCTTCCTTTAGTGGCTTCTCCAGATCCTCCAATGTAGCCCCTACTCGCGTGGTGCTGCTCTCTACCTCCTTCTCTACTCTTCCTCCTCCTCCTCTTCCTCCCTCCACGCAGCTGTCTCCCAGGTACAGGCATGCCTGCGTTTCTCCACTAACCCTCTTCCCTTGCTGCTGACTTTCTCTTCATCTACTTCCTCTCGTTTGTCCCGTCTGTCTCGCCACTCCATTTCCTAATAGAGGCCATGTTTACACCTGTATTAACATCCTTAACAGGTGGTTAGTTGAGACTGATTGCATGACCATTTTGTTATTTTTGAGAGGAAGTCAACAAATGCAACTTTTATGTGCTGAACATGATCTGTCTCACTGTATGTTGATGTCAGGCTGAACTGATGTTCTGAGGATTTATGTATGGGGCTTTTCCATTTAATCCGATTTAACATTTTTTTTTAAAGCCACTCGGAGCAGTTTAAAACTTTTTGTAAAACTCTTTTTGGATGATGGATAGCTAAGTGGATGGTCTTTGCTGTCAAATCAGGATGGATTACTGTTTACTTGTACTTCTTTTATTTGCAAAGCAGCCATGATAATAGAAAAGTGATATGTAAACATTAAGTCAAAACATAAAGTCAATATTATTAATAATAATTATTATTTTTATAACTGCTAATTTAGTGTAAAAAAGTGAATAGGAACTGTCAAACTCAGAAAATTATGGAAGCCCGTTTCCGCCAGGTCAGAAAAAAATCCATGACTTAAAAAGTCGAAATTATGACTTAAACACATTGATCACATGACCACTTCACGCCTTCCATTTTGAATCAGATGATTTGCCATACGCCTTTGAAGTTCCCGTTTCCAGGAGTGTTCTAATGATAAACGGGACATTCCAGAACGAATTACCTTGGCTTAAAACAGTTTGGAGGTCCAAGTTCAGTACACAACTTATTAATAAATAATATAACATTTACAGACAAGCAGAATATATTGTAAAATATGAACGCAACACGCTGAGTTGCACGTTAAGCGTTTTCTTGGGGTAGAGCTGGGCTTGTGTATATATATATATATATATATATATATATATATATATATATATATATATGTATATATATATTGCCAGGGGGGAAATCACACCATGGTCTATGCATCCCTGCTTCTGCTGAATTATTTTTATCCACGGTGAGGATAAAATTATTATTATTATTATTATTAAAGGTTGTATCAGCGATTTCTAGCCTGAAACATAAAGTGTAAAATTCAGCTGATCTTTCATCACGATCCGCTCGCTGCCTGCCCCATAAATTGTCTGTGAAAAAACCGCGTCTCTCTGGTCAGCCTAGGGTCCGAGATATGCCAAAAAAACAATCGGCACTACCAACCTTTCCACAGAAAAACAAACAGTGTTCCAACCAATCAGCGTCAGGGGTTTGGTGTTGTGGACTTTCGCTCCGCCTCCCTCACATCCCTGCACCAGTAGGAAAGTCCACAACACGAACCCCCTGACGCTGATTGGTTGGAACACGGTTTGTTTATCTGTGGAATAGTTGATAGCGCCGATTGTTTTTTTGGCATATCTCGGACCCTAGGCTGACCAGAGAGACGCGGTTTTTTCACAGACAATTTATGGGGCAGGCAGCGAGCGGATCGTGAATAAAGGTCAGCCGAATTTGACACTTTATGTTTTAGGCTAGAAATCGCTGATACAACCTTTAAGAGAAACGAGAGATAGATGGACCTTTTTTAGTGCATTTTTTTCATTTTATACTGATTTAGCATTTTATTAAAATATTAATAAAAATATTGTTATTGTTTCAGTAATAATTATAATAATTATTAGTATTATTGATTTTATTAAGAGAAACAAGTTATAATAATATATTTAATAATACTAAAATATTTTTCTTAATAATATTTTATGGTGCTTTTGTCATTTTACGAACTGAATTAGCAGTTAAAATATTAATAATAATATTATTGTTATGTTATAGGTAATAAAAATAAAAATAATTATTATTAAGAGAAACAAGAGTTGTATTGACTGTTTTTATGGCGCTTTTTTGTCATTTTACACTGAATTAGCAGTTATAATATTAATAATGTTATTGTTAATAATAATAATAATTATTATTATTGTTATTAAGAGAAACAAGAGTTAGATGGACAATTTTATGGCACTTTTTTGTCATTTTACACTGAATTAGCAGTTTTAATAATAATAACAATAGTAATAATAGTATTCGTAGTAGTAGTAATATATATTTAATAATAATAATAATAATACATTTTTCTTAAGAAATAATATTTATTGATAGAAATGAGTTAGATGGACCATTTTTATGGTGCTTTTTTGTCATTTTGTCATTTTACTCTGAATTAGCAGTTAAAATATTAATAATAATAATATTAGTAGTAGTAATATTTATCAAGGGAAACAAGTTGGATGGACCATTTTTATGTTTTTTATTTTTTCATTTTGTCATTTTACACTGAATTATATAGAATTATATTCTGAATAATAATAATACATATGGAAGATGCTTTTCTCCAAAGCAACATTTATGTTGAAGGTTTAAATTTTGTATTTAATTTACTAAGTTTTGTACTTAATTCACCTAAAAGTATAAAGTGACCCTAAACTTAGGAAAGGTGATAAGTAATAATAATAGTAATAATGTGGTATATTATTATTATTTTTATGCAATTATCAGATGCTTTTATCCAAAGCAGCTTACATTACATACATAGGTGTATATTATGTCAGTTAATGGATTTCCTGAGAGTCAATCTTCAGAGTCGAACTTCAGTTACTAGCGCGATGCTCTACTTAGAGTGTCACAAAAACATTTTGAACTCCGTTTACACCTGTATCAACCGCCGTCCAGCAGATGTGAGGTGTAAACATGGTCAGAGAGCTCAAATCCCAGCAGTCTGTGTGTAGTCTCTCCTACTGCATGTTTCTTTCTCTGTTTGACGTGTGTCTTAGAGTAGATTGTGAATGCTCTAATCAGATGCCTGCCAGCACACACTCATAAAAGTTGAAAGTCTGTTTGGTATGCGTCCTCTTTCTTCTCAAACAACAGCACCCGCTCTAGCATATATCCTGAAGTCTCCAAAACCTTGTCAGTGTTCTCCTTTTGAGTGCTTTTCCACCCCTGCTGTGCGTGTGTGTGTGTGTGTGTGTGTGTGTGTGTGTGTGTGTGTCTCTATTCTCTAATCCCTCCCGTGGTGCATGTCTTTCCTCAATGTCTCCGTGTCACACTAATCCACGACGTAAAATCGGCCAAATGCCATCAGATCCTGCGGCGGCCTGATTCTTCTCGCACTCACGCTATGACTATGTCAGAGCAGCGGTTCACCAGGAAATCTCTACATTTGCACAGCATGAACTACAAACCTGAGATAAAACCTCATGCATACTTTTCAACAAATGATTTGAACTGAAAATGACAAAGGAGTCTTAAAGGGATAGTTCACCCCAAAATGAAAATGATCACTTTATGACTTTTGTACAATTAAAGTCGTTAGGTATTTAATGTGAATGTAATGACCATAAATTACATAAAAGCATGGTAAAAGTAATTCATAACAATGGTTTGGTCTTTTGATACAATATGATTGAATGAGGAGCAGATCAAAAATTTTAAGTTGTTATTCACTGAAAATGTAGCACAATTATAAGACTTTATAAGAGAAATAGTTATGATTCACTCATAAACCTGTGTTAATGATTCGCTTTTCTGAATCAGATCTGGTTCTCAGGATCAACTTTTCAAAAATGATTTGTATATTAAACGGAACTCGGGTATTAAGACTTATATGGCTTAATATATTGTAAATGATGTATCTTGCCTAAATATGTAGTGTAAAACCCATGTACGAATTACTTTTTTTTTTTTTTTTTAATCCACATAATTTTATAAATATTTTGGACTATATATACTATTTATTTGTCCACAGGTATCTTCAAATTCCCATAGTTTCTCTTGTTGCTCTTCGACAGACAATTACAACCAAATGCAGCACAATGTGGCATTGGATCAGTATTTTATTTTCTAAGTTGTGTTGTGGTAAAAATAGCAATAGGTAGCGTCAGTAGCTCACCCATTGCAACCATTTTCATGCCGTTTTTTTTAATAATGTAAATCTTTCATACATATTTCAGTAAGAGACATTATTTACGTTATATTAAGCCATACAAGTCTTAATACCCGGTTGCAATTTGGTCTGTTTCTCACAATAACTTATCATATCATTTCAAAGCACAATTAAAAATGTAGTTCATGAGTTATACGGACTTCTTTTATGGTGTTTTTATGGGTTTAATCTTTAAACTTTACAGCTGAGGTCAAAAGTTTACACTCCCCTTTCAGAATCTGCAAAATATTAATTATTTTATGAAAATAAGAGAGATCATACAAAATGCATGTTATTGTTTATTTAGTACTGACCTGAATAAGACATTTCACATAAAAGATGTTTACATATAGTCCACAAGAGAAAACAATAGTTGAATTTATAAAAATGACCCCGTTCAAAAGTTTGCGTACACTTGATTCTTAATACCGTGTTGTTACCTGAATGATCCACAGCTGTGTTTTTTGTCTAGTGATAGTTGTTCTTCAGTCCCTTGTTTGTCCTGATCAGTTAAACTGTCTGCTGTTCTTCAGAAAAATCCTTCAGGTCCCACAAATTCGTTGGTTTTCCAGAAGTTTTGTATATTTGAACCCTTTCCAACAATGACTGTATGATTTTGAGATCCATCTTTTCACACTGAGGACAACTGAGGGACTCGTATGCAACTATTACAGAAGGTTCAAACGCTCACTGATGCCCCAGAAGGATGCATTAAATTTGAAGATCAGGGTAAATTTAACATATTTTGTCTTCTGGGAAACAACTATCTACTGTAGCTTCTGAAGGGCAGTAATATAAATATGATATTTAGGCAAAGTAAGAAAAATGTAAACATCTCCATTCTGTTCAAAAGTTTTCACCCCCCCTAATAGTTGCATATGAGCCCTTCAGCATGACAAGATGGATCTCAAAATCATACAGTCATTGTTGGAAAGGGTTCAAATGCACAAAAATGCTGGAAAACGAAAGAATTTGTGGGAGCTGTGGATCATTCTGGTAAGAACACAGTATTAAGAATCAAGGGGATGTAAAGTTTTGAACGGGGTCATTTTTCATAAATTCAACTATTATTTTCTCTTGTGAACTATATGTAAAAATCTTATATATCAAATATCTATATAATAAACAATAACATTCATTTTGTATGATCCCTCTTCTTTTGTAAAGTAATTAACGCTTTGCAGATTCTAAAAGGGGGATTTAAAATCTCTCTCTTTAAAAAAGAAAATCATATATAATGACAGATTGTTCATTATTGGGTGAACTAATTCTTTAAACAAACAGTTTTAATAAAAAGTAAGCAATTTTTCATCTGAAGGGAAATACAAAATTGTTGTCTTAAGCAAGTTCACTCCGTTACATTTTTGTTTGGACGGCAGTACAGACATGTTCGTAAATAACTTTAATACAGGTTGTCATTTTAAGTGCTGTTTTGTCATTTCCTTACAGCCGATAGCGGCTGCGTGCTGAAATTGTATTTTCTTTAACGCAAGTTGTTTTATGGTCATTTTATGCTTTGTTTTTAATGACTTGTCATTTCTTGTTGTTGTTTTTTTTTCTTCACAGACAGTGTGGCTACAGTAAGGCCAGCCAGGAGGGGGATGAGGAACTCTACTTCCAGTGTGAGTATCACGTTGTGTTTCCGTGTGCCTGTTTCGGCGCATACATGTGCATCCATTCCACAAATCAATTGGACTGTCAGATTTATTTCTGAAGGTGGTAATGGATATAGCTTGTCACAGACTGAGAGCTTAGGTGAAAGAGAAAGGGAAAAAACAGAGTGGAAAATGGAGTGATCAGTGATAAAGAGAGATTAGGGATGTATAAAGTGGCACTGCATTAACGTCTAAGTCCATGTACTGTACGTGCCTTTACACCAGCCAGCCTAATGCTCCAGTCCATTAGCATGTTTCAGACGCCCTCTGTGATGATAAGAGGGGGGAAGGGCGTTACCAGTCTTTGAACAAAGAAAGATGCCACAGTACTGCTGCATCCAGTGTTGAAGTATGTATGGACAATAACATTTTAAGTTACTTCTGCATTCCTTTTTATTATCGGCAGACTGTTTGATCTCCAGAACGGAAGCTCTGTGGATGGATTGAGCATTATTTCACATCGAAAGTGGACAAAGCAGATGTATATTAAAGCCAGGCCCGGCCCTAACCAATTTGGCGCCCTAGGCAAGATTTCAGGTGGCGCCCCGTTGCATCGCAGTAAATTCCACTGCTAGTGTATATACTCATAAGAAACTTAATAGTCTTGGACATTCTTTTATTTAAATCAAGCAATTGCACATTCAAAATACTTAGAAAGAATTAAAGAAACAAATACAAAAAAAGAACTGAACATATGAAATACAATATAAATAGCTTACATAAAGTATTAGATTTAAATACTCCCAAAATAAAAAGTGTAAACAAGTGACATTCACTTATAAATACAATATAAATACTGCACTGTGCAAAATAAGATATTAAAGAAATGAGTAGGCACAAAGAAATGCAAGGATTTCAGGGCTCGCAAAATTTCAAAATCTCTGGTAGCAGGTACTCTTCAGATTTTGGTAGCCCGAAAATTAATTTAACTAGCCCAAATTAAAAATAAAAAAAACTTTTTTTTATTTTTTAAATATTGAAAATCAGATCAGGAGTCTAAATGTCAATCAAAAATGTTTTCAATACACAAATATAGACAAATATCAAGGAAGGAATTTTATTTCACTGTTTAGTGTATCTGCAGAATTTTTAAATATCAATTTAAGGCAATTTATGACCCTTTTTCTCTAAGAGCTGCTATTCGGAAGAGAGAGGGGGCGTCTTAGGCAAGTAGGCTATATTATTATTTCTACTACTACTACTACTACTACTACTACTTAGTAGGCTTTGCAGTTAAATTAATGTGGGCTTATTCTTTTCTGAAGTCATAATACCAACTAATTTTAAGAATAGTGAAAGTTACACTTTTTTTCTTTCTCCATTTCTGGCGCCCCCTGGATGTACGGCGCCCTTAGCATTTGCCTATACTGCCTATGCCGCGGGCCGGCCCTGATTAAAGCGGAGCAATCTCCTGTCACCTCTTCACTGTCTTCATTTAAAAAAAAGTGGCAACAAGCCCAAAAGATCAAATTAATTCATTTAAAAAAGAAAAAAAACAGCTGTACAGTACTGGTGATGCCCAGTTATCTCTTTCGGTGCCGTTTTCCCTCAAACCTGTCTAAACTCTAGCCAGATGTTAGCGTTCTGTTTCACGTACATTAATATTCATGTGTGTGTGTGTGTGTGTGTGTGTGTGTGTGTGTGTGTGTGTGTGTGTGTGTGTGTGTAAGCATGTCAGAGCAGCAGTAGTTTGGTGAGTAATGAGCGTCTGTGCAGAGCAGTCGTGCAGTTGAGGCATTAAATCTGCTGAAACAATGAACACCGGCAAGCTTTATACACTTTTGAGCTGGTTTGTGCCAAGTCTGTCTTACAGCATATCCGTACAGTTTATAAAACTTGTATTTGCATGTCTTCATTAACCTCTTAAACTCTGATCTGTAGTATTTAACATGCTAAAATGCACATTATGCCAGGATGGACACAAAGATTGGCATAGGGGTGTATGGAAAAGACACAAATTTGTTTACATTTTTCTTGCTGCAACTTGATTCATTTTGAGTGCTTGATTTGAGAAAATCCTTGATTGTAATTTGCCCATGTTGAGTAACCAGTAAAATACTGGAAGTGGCGCATTTCACAGACAGGAATTCGTGAAACACATTATTAGATCGTTTTCCAAGGCTGCATGATATATTAAACCCATTTAAAAATCACAAAAAAAGCATAATGCTATTGTGAATTCACAAAGGCTACGATTCAATAAAAGAAAAATATGCAATGTAGGTTTTGTACGAGCGTGCCAGAGCATCTCCGTTCACAGTAAATGCTGCTCTACACAAACTGTCATTATTTACATGTGTGGAGCATCTCAAACTCCATCTCTGCATATTATATATTCATCTGAGAACTTAACGATCGGCATTTTATCCGATTTGTAAGGTAAATCAATTATAAACCTACACAAACACAGGATGATACATTAAAATCTTTCTCAATATGCTAACTGTTCATCACGATTTCAAAATAAAAGTTCAAACCCTCAGAGTTTCCACTTTTTTGATGTCCACATATTCAAGAAATAACAGTGGCTCTATTTGTCTAGAATAGATTAAACCGTATATGAATAATTATTCGTAAAGAATGCCAAAGAGGGCCAATAATGTGTAAATACTGTAGTGTATAGTGTGTGTATGTATGTATATGTATATAGAACTATAACCCAGATAAAATAACGATTCTGTGTATTTTTATTCATATTCAGCGTTATTATATACCTGCTTTTATAATATGAATTTATGTGCTGCTCCTTTAATAACTGCACTCTAAAAACTCCTGGGTTATTTCTTTAACCCATTTTCTGGGTTATTTGTGTTGGGTTAAAATTATGGGTTATTTTTTCAGAGAGTAACCATTTTCTGGGTTATAGGGCTAATATTTTGACCCAACTCCTGGGTTGTTTAGGTTTATGGGTTATTTTTCAAAGAGTAACCCATGTTCTGGGTTCACGACCCTTCCCCCCGCCCCCGCTGTTGTTCTGGTATTTTCTCACAACAGTCGTTTGAAATAACCGTCACTTGAACTTCACGCTCGATCCTTTTTGGCCTGGGCTTCTTCGGTACAACTTCGTCGCGTATTCAAGGTAAGTAAGTATTTTCAGTGTCAATGTAACATAAACTTTTCTGTGTCCATGTCCCCGTTAGTAGTTTAGCACCATTTGCTGAAAAAATGACCATGACTTACCATGGTAATTCTGTGGTTAGCATGTAGTCACCCGCAGATATGTAACTAGTTTAAAGTCCGTGTAAAGTGAAAGTAAATGTGTTTTGAGCTTTTCAGACTAAAGAAGAAAGTGTAATTAACCACCCAGCCAAATTTGAATGATTAAAAATAACGATAAGTTCATGAAATTCGATGTCAAAATGGTTGAAATGCTTTTTACACATCGTTGAGAAATAACGTTACGTTACATGTATGACCTAAATGACTGAATTCATTTTACACGGTGTTTAAATTCTATTTTTCATAAATTGTGCTGTACTTATCTCATTGTTTTAATACTCGTGGTAATACG
The DNA here is from genome assembly GCF_049309525.1 of Garra rufa. Taxonomy (NCBI): domain Eukaryota; kingdom Metazoa; phylum Chordata; class Actinopteri; order Cypriniformes; family Cyprinidae; genus Garra; species Garra rufa. Next base: position 28,358,006 of record NC_133377.1, read on the forward strand.
ATAAGTACAGTGCAGCTAGTGGAGACTTCATGCCGCGTTAAGGGGGTCGTACACCGGACGAGAAGCCGCCCTTGCCGCGTCTAGGACAACTCGAGGTATCGCGTACTTTATCAGTTTATGGTCAGCAATATTGTTATGTTTAAGGACATTATGGGTTTAGATAATGCCAGTACTATGTTATGATTGTACTGTATAATTAAAGACCATTGCTGAGACTGCAGTCTGAACACTTAATGTCTGTTAACTAAATTAAATGAGAATATCACCTGAAAATCCAATAACATCAGCAATTTTTCATTCAAGTAGCCGATTTCTGTAAATTAATGTAAAACTAAATTTATATTGCAGCACATGGTGAAGTCAGTATATACATTAACGACGATTTGTGAGAAATAAGAGTAAATTTAATATAAGACTATGTACATTTGCGCGCTCAAGTTTATTTCAAATGTAGGCGCGCGGAATGCACACCGCAGGTCATGTGACATGAACTAACCAATTAGCTTCATCCTTTCCCTTAATAGCATTGAAAGCACTTCCAAGTCGGAGAAACAGTTTATCATAGCTGTACAAGAATAAATATTTTTAAATAAATTTAATAACAGAGCTACTGCAAATGATTTTTAATGCTGAAAATCCATTTATCCTTTCCTGAATCTTCCGCGTGTTTATGGAGAGCGCAGGTCATGGTTGCTTAGCAACGGCACACGCTTCTGGAGCGCAAGCGCACGAGCGCTTTGTTGATAGGATGAAAGCGGCGCGCCTAGCGTTTTCCACGCGTTTTTAGGCGCGACATGTGAACGGCCCCATAAAGAATAATGTGTTTGTATTTTAAATACCCTTCTCGTCCAGTGTGCAACCCCCTTTAGCCGCGGCTAGAGCGACGAGGCAACACAATAGTTGAGTTATGTTAACCAGCTGCGCTGTGCTTATCATACAGTGCTCTACTGGCTTAAGTAGTAAGAGTTAAAGAAACGTCTCAGGTCTTCAAATTGTTGCTAACTTCTATTGCTATGTTTTCTCCAGGTCATTTTAAATGAACAGCTTTGTCGCTGATAAGCTAACTGAGTGGCGGCTGTCTGAGCTGATAGAGAATTTTAGAGGTGAGTGTTTTACTCTTAACTGCCCTCATATCATCTCTCTATACCTAAACATTTTTTTCTTTAATATGTTTTAAATGTGTCAGTGCAAGATTTTGTGACAGTCACAACTTCTTTGACAGTGGGGAATGCATATCTATAATAACCCTTATAGTTAAAAGATACTTGTGCCTTGTCTTTTAGCTGTTATGCATAATAATGGGCCAGATATTCACCTTTGCATTAATGTCATTATTACACTTGTTAATGAAAGAAAATATAGACAGTATAGACTGTATGGAACTCATATGGAAACTGATGCTTACTTAAAAAAAATTTTTTTTTTTTTTTTACAAAGATGTGAATGCACTTAATAAGCAATGGTGTCTAATGAGATGAGTGGGTCATACAAGACATAATATATTGTATGTGTACATGTATCATTTCCGTTAATTTTGCTTTTAGCCCTTTTAACCCCCTAATTGTTCCTTATCTGTACCTGATGTGTGTTATCTCTACTGCAAAACTTTGTAAAAGATTAAAAATGTCTGTTCATTTTCATTTACATATTTCTATAGTTGTTTTATTTTTTCACACACATACTGATACCTAGAATATTGTTAACCTACAGATGCCAAAGGGGAACTAGCGCTAACACTTCTACCCACCATGGTGCCACAGACCGTCTACAGGGTTGGGAAGAAGACTGTCCAGCACTCCATTGAAGTGTCCCGGACAGCGTTCATACACCAAATGCCTGTAAGTACAATGGACCAGTTTCTCAGCACCACTCTGAGAGAGAATATTCTTAATTCTAACTATGCTGAACAGGTGAAAGATGGCAATCCAAGTGACATGTTTCATGTGAAAGCTAAAGGGTGAATCCTGATTTAAAAAAAAAAAAAAAAAAAAAACCTCCAAGGTTCCTCGCAGTTGTATTTCAGTTTTGAGTGATGCCATCTATGGTAGCTAGAAACTGAAGTTGAAGATGTTAAGTTTTATTACTCTGAGTGGTTCTCAATCCACATTTTCTTTTACACATTCATGACCCACTCAAAATGAACACACCAATTAAGAACCACAGTTCATTTGGCTTCCTTGTACAGTTAGTGTCAGCATTATAACACAAACTGGTAGTCTATTATCTTGCTTACAGTTCACCTTCTACACAATATTCACATTCTTTTGTGTATCTTTCTGTCTCTGTCTGTTTTAGGTTGGAACAAATATGGTGGAATACCTCTTGCAATCGAAGCCATTCCTCTCTGTCCTGGGGCTGGGAGACCCCCAGCAATGTGCTTCTCAGGCATTTGTGATATTAGCTGGTCAGGCACTCTGCTTCGGGCAGTTGACGTGTGTTTCAAGGCATTTTATGTTCTTGATATCAACTACCCCAAGCAGTGTGCTCCCGCATGGGAGTTTCTGCAGCAAGTTGTATATCAGATTGAGGGATCTGAATCAAAACCTGTCAAATTTCTTAAGACTGCCTTGCTTAATTGCAGAACTGTTTAATCGTGTTAAGCTGCAGTAAATGACACAACCAATGTTTAAAGCCTCAAGTTCAATCCAGTTATTGAATGTTGTCAAATGTTTGAGAGAATGAGTTGTTTATTTTTCTATTTTTGTAATGTCTAATTGTTATACAATGTTATTACAGTGTGACCTAAAATAAATAGGTCCAAGTGTGTGTGTTTTTTTTTTTTATTGAGTTTAATTTAATGCAATAAAAATGTAAAAGTGCTTGAAGTGTGTAAGTGTTTTATTTTCTAAAATAAGGCATACTGGCATAGTAACCCAAGTTAGGTTATTTTTGACCTCTGACCTTTGGTTAAAAAGGGACCTACTAATTTCTGGGTTATTTCAACCCAGATATTTGGGTTGTTCTTTTGACCCAGAAGTTGGGTTATATTAACTACAATGTTGGGTTATTGTAACCCAGCATTTGGGTCAGGTATTCAACCCAGAAGTTGGGTCAAAAAGAATAACCCATTTTTCTGGGTTGAAATAACCCAGAAATTAGTTGGTCCCTTTTTAACCCAGGATTTGGGTCAAAAATAACCCATTATGGGTTAGTTTTGACCCAGGAGTTTTTAGTGTGTGGTATGTTATTAGTCAATCAGCATTAATTGCTGGTTTTAGTTTCAGCAATTAGTTTCATCAACTAAATTAAATGGTTATATAATGCAAGAATCATAACAAAAAAAAAAATACACTTCCATTCAAAAGTTTGGGACTTGTAATGTTTTTAAAGAATTCTCTTGTGCTCATCAAGGCTACATTTATTTGTTTGTATTACATTTATTTAAAAATACAGAAAAAAGCAGTTATATTGTGAAATGTTATTACAATATAAAATAATGGTTTCTGTTTTAATATACTGTAAAATATAATTTATCTGTGATGCAAAGATCCTTCAGAAATCATTCTAATATGCTGATTTATTGTTAGAATTATCTGTGTTCTAAGTTCAAAAGAACAGCATTTGTTCAAAATATAAACCTTCTCTAACAATCTAAGTCTTTGCTTATATATATATATATATATATATATATATATATATATATATATATATATATATATATATATATAAATGATCATTCAGAAATCATTATTGTGCTGTTTAATATATATATATATATATATATATATATATATATATATATATACGTACGGATACGGATAATAAATAGTATATAAGAATGATTTCTGAATGATCATGTGACACTGAATACTGCAGTAATGATGCTGAAATTTCAGCTTTGATCACAGGAATAAATTAGTTTTGAATGTATATAAAAATAAAAAAATAAACATTTATTTCACATTGTAGTACTATTTCACAATATTGCATTTTTTCTGTATTTCTGATTAAAATTTTGAACGGCAGTGTATATCAAAAATGAATGACAGCACGAAAAGTTGTTTTATCTGGGTTACGTAACACAATCTTGTACTTTCTGGAAATGAGGCCAAATGTTCACTCTTCAAGGTAGAATTTAGGGAATCCTAAGAATGAAATCCTAAGAATGAAATTTCAAACAAGAACCACTCATTGAAAAAAATGAGAGGAGTGCAATTAGTACAAAAAGAGTACAAATTCATTTTTTTTCCCACAGGAAACAAGCATGAGCAAAATACTCTAACAGTCTCATGCTGAATAATTTCCCATGTTTCATAAATTAAATCCCATCAGCATCATCACAGATCAGATCATCTCTTGCTCTGGTTTCGCCCTGGGCTCAGTTCTGGTGACCCATCGTGCATGATCTCCATCTCCCACCGTCATTTGTTTTACAGATTTGCTCTTCCATCTGTTATACAACTGGCCCTATAAGCGCACCCTCTTTTCACCCTGCATGCTTGTTGTGTTTGTTTTATATGCATATTTTTGGATGACCTAGAAACAATGGTAGGGATCAGTGCTTTAGCTGTCATTATGAAATCACTGAGGCCTACTTTGATTGTGTGTGGAACCGGCGACTGTGTGTTAATGGTTAAATATGCAAACTTATATGCATATACATGGTTTGTGGTTGCTAGCGTATTGGGATTTACATGGGTACCGTATGCATTTGGGACACAATTGTCCGCAGAACTAAATCTGACAAGGCATATTCCTTTGGGGAATGTCTTCAAAGGTAAAAAGGATCATTTAAGTGTATAAATAAAATGCGTGTGCATATACGTACTTCTATTTTAGTTCCTCCCATATAGTATTTCTTTGATTTTGTTCATATTATGTTCATATTACTTATGTTCATGTTTAGATAACAAGGCGAAGTGTTTGTGTGCCTGGTTCTTTGGGGATCTGGGAATTTGTTTTGTTTCCAAATGTCAATTCATATACAGTAATTTATGCAAATTATAGACTTAATGACTTTAATGTAAGCTTGTGCAATTGAGTGCACTTTGTTTTGTATTTTTGAACATTTCATTGTTTATTTAATTTTAGTTTAAGTTGGTTTTAATGGTTTAGATTTTTTAAAACTATTTTTAATTGTAAATTTGGTTTCAGATATTTTATATATAATATGACAAGAACTCAAAAGTAAACTGTGTCAGAACAAATTCATCTTGATCATCACAAATAAATTACAGTCAAACCAAAATATATTCAGACACCTTCAAAATTTCTCACATTATCACAATTTATTCACTATAGTTTAGAAAATGGTAATAAAATATGATTCATAATAATAAATGATTTCAAAATAAATTCATCTTGATAATGTCAGATAACTTTGATAGAAATGTATGTAACAAAACATGGTCAGGTCAAAGTGTCAAATCATTTTTTTCTTTTTTCTTTTTTCTTTTTTTTTTACAGAAATATCACGATTCACAAATTTATCACAATTCTTTGTTGTGTTGGTTTTACTATTTTACAAATTGTCTGAGCAGTACAGCCAAACTAATTTCTCTATTTTAAAACCAAAGCCTTACAAGGTAACAAAATATAAAACGAAAAGAACGTCAGATGTTTAAGCCAAAGTGGGAAAAGATAAAAATCTTTATCATTAGTTTATTACAAAATAAAAACAAAGATAGGCTACATGTTACAAATACTGATATACAAATAAAACAAACTTCAAACTGCTTTGATTTTCAGGTACAGTAGGTGTATTTATCAGTAGAATTCAAGAAATTGAATTAACAAATATAAAAATAAAACACTATATGCACTATGTACATTAAAGCAACTGTATTACAAGTTCTTCAGTCAAGAGCAGGTAGTGATTTTTTCTTTGTGCTTTGTTTTATTAGCCTACCATCACCCAAAAATGGCAATTCTTTAATCATTTACTCACTCTCAAGTTTTAAAATATATTTTGTAGAATTTGGGTAAACAAACGGTTGCTGGTCCCCAGTTACTTCTATAGGATTGTATTTATTTTTTCCCACTTTCAAAGTAGTTGGGGACCAGCTACTGTTATCAACATTCTTCAAAATTTCATAAACTGTCCCTTTAATGACAATCGGCAGCATGTTTATGTCTTTACATCACTTTAAGAGCTGCAGGCATCTAATATACAGTCACGCATCCGTTTTTTTTCTCAACTGTTTACTTTAACTTTAGACATAACCAACTGTGTTATGTAATCCTTGTGTGTTTTTTAAGTGCATGCCAGAACAGTGCACGATATTTAAGTGCTGTCCCGTGAGTGAATATATGTTGTGTTGTACAGTATAAGATGGAGGCACACTGTAGCACGATACTACGATATTTTTCAAAAGCAGATCGTGGAGACATTTTAGTCATCCACGATAGGGCTGGGCGATTAATCGAAAAGTAATCGAAATCGACATTCAGAACCTATAATCGATCAAATTTTTCCAGGTCGATTATTTCGATTACTTTCCCTTTAAAAACAGGGAGGCGCCGGAGTTCACACGGGGGGCGCGGGAGCTGATATGCTTAGAGGTAGAGACCTGCGCGTGACAGATTTTTCAGTCTGCACGGAAATATATGTTATCTTGTCCCACTCCTGCCCGTGAGATTCATGTTTTGTCCCTCTCCCGCCCGCAAAAGCCTGCATTGAAGTTACCTATACAGATTTTTTGAGTACATCGATCTTATTCTTAACAGAAAAGCAAGCATCGGCTGCTGCGTGCATGCATGGCAGAATGCGAGCAAACAACACTCCCTGCCTATGTCAGTTCATCGCGATCTCATACAACTCTTATAACACAATGAATATATGCACAATGAATATTTAACAGTGTCTACACTTCGTGTGTTGCAATGAGTGGATTCGTGCGCAAGCAATATTAAGCAGTGCACAAGAACTTTTGAGCGGTGAGTGGATTCTAATTTCTAACTTAAGCCTTGCATTCCAGAAACTTCCCATTCTTACACCTGTTAATCATTTTTAAGTTATATTAGTTGTTTGTGTTGCTTTTGTGTAATAGATGAATGACAATTTGTGTGTTTTTAGATATTTTATGTTTATATATTTCTATTTTCCGGGAGTCCCTCCAATCATTTTATTCTCCCGCATCCCGCACACACACGAGTTTCTACCCACTCGCGCATCATGTTTTGTCTCGCGCCGCACTCTGTTTCTGTGCAGGTCTCTACTTTGAGGTCAAATAAAGATGTATAAAATGTTTCACTAATAATTTTATATAAAAATGTTTTTAAATCATATGCTTACAATGCCAATATAAGGCAATTTAAAAAAAAAAAACAATTAAACAAGTGTAATTGACAGTATTCTGACGATCCGGCGTTTCAATCTACAAATCACCAATGTTTACCATGGTTTTACTGTAGTAACACTGACAGTAACCATGGCACGGCAGAAAAGTACTGCTTATTTTCATTGAAACATTGAAAATAATTTATTTTGTTTCCAAAAGTGCAAGTTATTTATTTTCACTAATTTAAGAAAAATGTGACTGTTCGTTTTAAGCAATGTGTGCTTTAATTTCAGTTGTTCAACACTGATGTTCAATAAATAATCATAGATAGTAGATAGTGTGTGTTTCCTTCAATTATTTTAAAATCAAGTAATGCACCCTTCATTCAAAAATCTCTCACTTGTAATATGTGAGCATATTTACTGTACAAAACTTGTCAGTGAACTATGAGGGCAAAAAAATAAATATTATATAAATATAATTAAATATAATTTTATTAATAAATAAAATAATAGTTCATTAATCGTAATCGAGTTAAAATGTTCAATTATTCGAGATTTTGAATTTAGGCCAAATCGCCCAGCCCTAATCCACGATCAAAAATCGTCATATCGCACACCCCTACTCTACTGTAAATGCAGTAATTCTGCAGTAATTTATCTACCATAGCTCTGGTGTCTTTAGGGCATTGTTTGATCCAGCAGCAAGGACTGGACTCACTAAGATCTTGTTTGAGTCTCTGAGGACCCTTGTTGTACAACAACTAGTTTGCCAAAGTTTGTGACATAGAATGTAATGTATTTATGTGTTTGGATCGACTGAACAAGACTTACTTTCACATTGTTTTTGCAACATTTCACTTTTGCACACGTTGTTGTTGTTGTTGTGGTGGTGGTGGTGTCATCAATTTTTAGATTTAACTGGCAGAATAAAGTATCAGTATTAAAAAAAGTAGCATTGTTGTGCATATTTACAGTTTTCTAATAGTTTCGACATTTAGTTTTCTTAAACATATTATGCAGCTATAACTTTGGTGTGCATGTATGAAAGCTTCTGTCGCTGAATCAGTTAGTTTGCTAAAGACAAACCCAAACAAAAACTAATAGGAAGTGAGCTGAACTGGACCCCTAAATCACTGTAATAACAGCCTCACGCGTGAATACGGTATGTGCTAGAAAAACCTCATTCCTGTTGAAGAGGCTTTCGATCCTGAGTCGCACTCTCATGATGGAATGGAGCACCTTTAATTTGCTTTGTAATTGTATTCTTAAGTATGTGTGTATGTATGTGAGCTTCAGATCAATAAGCTGTTATGAGACTGTGAAGTTGAGACCCTGGTCTGCTTCGGGTCGATGTTGACTTGTAAGCACATTTCAGTCAGACTGCCGCACTGCCTTCGGGTAGATGAAGCATGACATAATGCGAGGATACAGCAATAGAATACAGCATATAAGTGATAAAATAGTGTTTTTCATGTTTTTCATATCTGGTGATCTTTTATCAATTTTATTTTCAGATAAATTAGTTCATTAGTTATGTTTTAATATTCGTTTGCATCATATGTGACCCTAGACCACAAAACCAGTCACCAAATTAAGATTTATACATCATCTGAAACCTGAATAGATATTTTTCCATTGATGTATGGTTTGTTAGGATAGGACAATATTTGGCCGATATACTGGAATCTGGGTGCTAAAACATCAAAATATTGAAATAATCACCTTTGAAGTTGTCAAAATGAAGTTCTTAGCTGTGCATATTACTAATCAAAAATTAAGTTTTGATAAATTTCCTTATGGAACATGATTTTTACTCAATATCCCAATGATTTTTGGCATAAAATACACATTGATAATTTTGACCCATGCAATGTATTGTTGGCTATTGATGTAAATATACCTGTGCTACTTATGACTGGTTTTGTGGTCTAGGGTCACATATGTTTATAAGTATACTACACTGTAAATACTATGTTAGTGTATTAGATCGTACATGTTCAGTTACATTGATATCATGCAAAGCTCAATGCCTTGATGTTTGTTAAAATAGCAAACTATGTGATATTCACCATGTAGTGAATAGTGAATGAGTTAATGCATCAGCGCATTTAGACACTGTATATGCATCAATGCTTTAAATGCCTCTTGTCGTTTATGTTCTCTCATGCATGTTTTGAGATGTTGTGATGGACATGAGCAGAGGCGAAATTTCCGTTTTTCCATCCTCTCTTTCCACACTGACAGCTACTCTCATATGTCATATGAGAAAGTCAGATCAGATTTCATCACTTGCAAATGGTCAAGATTTGAAAACCAAAATGTATGAACAAAGTATATGAATTTCTGATACCTAAAATGACTTTTGAGAGTTAACAGTGAATGAATCAATACTAATAGTGAGTGTAGCACCACTAATTGTATATGTATGTATATTTTTTCATTTTTCAGTTAAAATCCCAACCAGAAGGACCTACATTGACCCAGAAACCTGTGAAGATTTGCTTCAGGCTGTTCATGCCTTTGCCAAAGAGCTGGACATCTCTAGCATCAAGATTGAGAGGATAGTCCATACAGGTACCAGACATCAAAATCTCCTTACTTCACTCTTACTTTTCCCATCATCCTATTCATATTCCTGCAAATTTGTTTTCTTTTTGTGACCATTTTATAGTTTTTCAATGCACTCACCCCCTTGTCATCCAGGATGTTCATGTCTTTCTTTCTTCAATAATAGTTTTTTGAGGAAAACATTTTAGGGTGTTTGTCCATATAGTGGACTTCTATGGTGCCCTGATTTTGAACTTCAAAAATGCAGTTTAAATGCAGTGTTTGCAAAGTAAACATGCAAAGAAGATAAAACACCCTTTGCAAAAAAAGGGTAAAACTGTGAAGTAAGACGATTTTGAAGCGATGGGAGCTTTTCGACATACCCTGGAAAAAAAGAGTTCAGGCAGAGCAAGACAAGAGGAGCATTTGAGGTTAAAATGTATATAAATTGTTTTTTTGTTTTTTTTAAATAAACAATTAGGGCTGCACGATGTTGTGAGGCGCGTTTAGTCAATGAAGCCGGTACTTTGATTAGTAGTAAATCGATTTTGAGCGCGATTTGGCGTAGCTTGTCAGTGATTTACACCTCTGAACGCTCCAGCTGAACGCACGTGATGGAGATTTACTACTAATCAAAGTACCGGCTTCATTGACTAAACGCGCCTCACAACATCGTGCGATTAATCGTGCAGCCCTATAAACAATCGTTTTGCTAGATAAGAGCCTTCTTCCTCAGCTGGGATTGTTTACAGCCGCATTTGGAATCGTTTGAAGCTGCATTTAAACTGCAAGTTCTGGAAGTTGAACTGAAAGTTCAAACGTAGGCACCATAGAGGTCTACTATGTGGACAAAAGTCCTGAAATGTTTTCCTCAAAAAAAAAACACAATTTCTAAAAACTGAAGAAAGAAAGACATGAACATCTTGGATGACAAGGGGGTAAGTACATTATCTGTAAATTTTTGTTCTGGAAATGAGCTTCTCCTTTAAGATCTATGAAAATTGTTTGTCCACAAAATTTCAATGAATGAGGACAGGAGCTTTCAAGCTTCAAAAAGAAACCAAAGCATCATAGGAGTATCATAAATATGGTCCATATGTCATTTATCAATCAATATTTACAACATTAAGTTGAGTAGATTTTATTTATATATTTATTTATTTGCTGTGTTTTAAAAGGCTAGTTCATCCAAAAATAAAAAACTCTGACATTAATTACTTACCCTATGTCATTCATCTTTGGAACGCAAATTAAGATATTTTTGATGAAATCCAAGAGCTTTCATCAAGAGCGCGGTAAGGACTGACATGGAAAAAAAGACATTTTTGAATTAAGTTGAACATTTTTTTGTTTTCTTTGTGCATAAAAAGTATTGTTGTGGGTTTATAACTTTACGGTTGAACCACTGATGTAACATGGACTATTTTAACAATGTCCTTACTACCTTTCTGAGCCTTAAACATGGTAGTTCCATTGCTGTCTATGCAGGGTCAGAAAGCTCTCGGATTTAATCAAAAATATCTTAATTTGTGTTCTAAAGATGAATAAAGCTCTAACAGGTTTTTTTTATGACAGGAGGGTGAGTAAATAGTGACAGAATTTACATTTTATGTAACTGTTCCTTTAAATGACGAGCAGTGTTCTCGTTTATGCTATATTATGAGACACAATCATGATCAAGTGAACACTTGTCTTCTTTAGGAGACTTTGGGGAGGTGTGTCGAGGTTGCCTGAAGCTTCCCAGCAAACGCGAGTTGCCTGTGGCCATAAAGACCCTTCGTGCAGGCTGCTCAGAAAAACAGAGACGCTCATTCCTCAGCGAGGCGGGAATTCTGGGACAGTTCGATCATGCCAACATTGTGCGTCTGGAGGGAGTCATCACCAGAGGTCAGTAGAGACAAAGAGATTGTGCAATGAATGGCTGACAAGGAAGAAAAGAGAGATGCATGGGATGTCCCTCTGTAGAAAATGAAAGCTGTAGGGCGATTGGGACGATTCCTTGCAGGATAGGGAAAGACAAAGAACGAGAGGAATTAAGGATTTGATGGCCCTTACCTGAAAGAGATTCAGGAGGCAGAATAGATGGTATGTCCCTCCACTGAAAAAGAAAAAGGAGGGATGAGCCGGCAGTAATGGAAAAGAGAATGATAAGCCATTGATTGGGCGGTTTATTAGGAAGTGGACCCCTGAATAAATGGGCCGGTCCTCAAAAGCGCAAGAACTGAAAGGGAGGGAAAGGTCGATACTTGCAGGATGGATGATCATCAGTGGTTAAAGATCAAAGACAATGAGGAGCTGTAGATGTTATCACCTCCAGGAAGGACAGAACCAGAAGAATCGAGCTTATATGAAACTGGTAACTCTCAGTCAACAAACGTGATGGAAGAAAACTTGGCTCGGGGTAGAGATGTACGGAGAGAGAAGAGCAGATCCATCTTTGGATTGATCGATGTGATGTTCCTAGAGATAAAACAGCTAGATGGATTTGCCTAGCGTGTTCTTGCCGAAAGGGATGAGGGATGATGAAGGTGTTTTGGAGACGAGGAAGACCAGAGGGGAAGGCAGATTTGCTGAATTAAAGAACTAGAAGTGCTGATATTAGTCTGGGACTTTGTGTATTTGTCCTGAAGGATGTATTAATGTTTGTGACTTAACATTGATTCTACATATAGAGAATGATAGAAATGCATGCATGAAGAGACGCATTAAGAGTGTTGGATAGTGTGAATGTGTATGTAGATTTTGCTTCAGGACCTAGAATTGCCAACACAATACAGTACCAAATAGTTATAATTTATTTAATTAAAAATACATATATATTTACTCTCACTGATTAATTTAATTTGTCCTTAAAGAGATAGTTTACCCAAAAATGAAAATTACCCCATGATTTACTCACCCTCAAGCCATCCAAGGTGTAAATTACTTCTATTAAAAAAATGTCCTGGCTCTTCCAAGATTTATAGTGGGATTGAATGGCTGTTGAGATTTTGAAGTCCAATAAAGTGCATCCATCCATCATAAAAGGTGCCTCACACGGCTCTGGTGTGTTAATAAAGGTCTTCTGAAGTGAATCAATGCGTTTCTTTAAGAAAAATATAAATATTTACAACTTTATAACCCATAATCTCTACACTCTTAAAAATAAAGGTGCTTTAAAGGGTTCTTTACAGCGATGCCATAGAAGAACCATTTTTGGTTCCACAAAGAGCCATTCAGTAAAAGGTTCTTTAAAGAACCATCTCTTTCTTACCTTTTTATAATCTGAAGAACCTTCAGAGAGCAAAACCAAACACCAGTCATGAATTGGAAGTACAAAACAATTATTTACAAAGAAAAATGTTTTGTAAGTTGTGTAAGATTGTAAAAGGGATTAATTACACATATAATTTATAATTTAGATCAAAGGGAAATCGAATATGATTCAATAGGGAATTTAAACAGAATCGCTTTTTTTACTGCTGTTCAAGAGTCGACCTGCGATTCATTCACAAGCCGTAACAGAAACTCTGCGATGGACATTACTATCCAGAATATAGTGAAAACACTATATATTAGCACAGTAGCAAAATCAGCAGTTTAAGACATTAACTTGTAAGCACAAAACACAAGATACTTATCTTTTTTAATAAAAATATGATTTTAATGGATAAACCTAACACATACAAACTAAACTAACATAAACACACACATTCACACAGGTTGCAGAAAGAGAAAGTGAGGAAAGAATGAGTTTAAAGGAATGAAAATATGAAGTCCCAAGTTAGCAATATGTGCAATTGCTTAGACCTGAACAACCATCAATCACTTAATTAACCCTCGTATTGAGTCTCTCAAAGAGGTTATTAAACTTTATATCAAAATGCACCAGTTCAGTAAGATTCTGGAGGTTACTTGCGCGTTGCCTTTGGGAATTCCTTTAGTTGCGTCGCTTCAGAAAGGGGCTTTCCCGAGGTTGCTGATTGGTTGGTTCTGTGGTCCTTTGTGTGCTTGGGGGTTGGCTGGATATGAGAGTTGCGTGCTGTTGAAGTTGAGGTCAGCGAAGACGTTTAGGTCGGTCGCGGCTTGCACAAACTTAACTAGAAACGAAACTCTCAACGGAAAGAAATAAAAAAAAAAGATTAAAGAAAAAGATAGAAGTGTGGTGATCTCCTCATGTTTCCTTTAGATGAGGAGGCTGGCATTCAGGCCAGGCGGCGTCGAGACGCGGCGGCGCGAAGCATGCGAAGAGCGTTGTAAGGAGTAAGAAAAGTTGCAAGAGATAAGAGGGAGATTTTAGGGTGTCCTGGGTATTTAAACTCAGCTTTTGGACACATCCCCAAATGGTGTCTTGACCAATTAGAACATTGGCTGAACTCCGGTGGGCTGCTGGTTCCACCTTCCAAACCATAAATCACAATGTTATCTTATTAGTCCCGTGATCCCAAATTCCCGCTCTTTGCAGAGATAAATTTGGACATGATTTCTATAACAAGACTATAATACATTTCGCAAAGAATTGAATTACAGGAACATTTTGAGAATGCGATTTCCAGACCGTGCATATCAAACACCAATATAAACCATTAAACTATTCAATAGTTATCAAAAGGGACATACACAATAAGTGATTAAAACATAATAGGCAAATGTATGGGTTACATATATGAATAGGAAATTATGCAGAGAAATGATGAGTTGCTCATGAGTCCTTTAAGCATAATTTTGGGTGCATATGTATATATACATATATCAATGGCAGTTTTCTGTGCCATACTGTGTTCTGTGAGGAACAAAGAGGTCGAGAGGCCATGGAAGGAATTTCAGGATCTGTCCTCTGTGTGGGGGAAAACCAACCATATCGCTAATGACTTTACTCATGTGATGTTCAAGTTGTGCATCTCTTTGACCATTAATCTTGGTTACTTGCTCCAAATTTGACAATCTCCTTATTCGAAGGATTTGATTATGAAGAAGTGTCTTTGTGTTAATTTTGCGAGTTCTTAGTTAGTTAGGTTGGCTTCAGGCTGGCGGTCTGGCGCCAGGCTATCAAACGTTAGATTTATGATGGGGCCTCTTGTGGAATTTGTCTGTAGAAGTGTTCTAACTTCTAATCGACTCTCTTAAATTGTTTGATTCGCGCTGATATCCCTACAGTTGTAAATATGTATTTTTTTTCTTATACAAACACATCGATTCACCTCAAAAGGCCATGTGGAGTACTTTTTATGATGGATGGATGCACTTTATTGGACTACAAAGTTTCAACAGCCATTAACTGGACATTTTTTAATAAATCAGATTGTATTCATCTGAAAGAAGAAAGTCATACAAACCTAGAATGGCTTGAGCATGAGTACATCATGAGGTAGTTTTCATTTTTGGGTGAACTATCCTTTTAAAAGTATAATTTTGTGAAAAATACCAATAATGTGCTTAAACTTTTGAACATTAGTGTACTATGTAGTTACTCATGATTGGTCAGGTCTAGTGAGCTTTGCAGAGTATGTCTATATAGTACATAAAACTCTCTTATTTGAATAGAGTAAAAGAAAATCCAATTTAAATGTTCCCTTATTTGAATTTATATTGTAATTCGTTATCAAAACATAATTGGTTCTTGTTTTAATTGTTGTTTTAAATGAAGTGTAAGAGACCATTTATTCAGTGGTATTTTGGAGAGAAGAATGAATTGGGATTTTGGGATTGAATTAGCCTGTCTAAGTGTGTGTGTGTGTGTGTGTGTGTGTGTGTGTGTGTGTGTGTGTGTGTGCGCAGTGAGCGCAACAGCAGATGTTCACATTGGAATAATTGGTGGCCAAATCACAGCAAGCCCCCTTAATGACTCTAATCTTTCTCCCTGACTTCTCCTCCTCCACCTGCAAATCTCGTTTTTTTTTTTCCTGCCATTTTGCCTGAAAGCTACACACCCTCCTCTTCATCCACCTGTCAGACCTCCACACCTCAGGTGGGAAGGACCCAGAACTGAGAGCCCAGTAGGAGGTCTTCTGATTGGGGTTGGTCAGGCATGTCCGCTCCTCCCCGCAGGAGGTGTGATGGAGCTGGGGATGGTAGATTGACCAGACTGATAGCGCAGCCTCCTGTTCATTGGGCTGGTCATTGAATTCTGCAGATTGTTGGTGTCGGTGGACATGATTGAGGGATATGTCTCTCACTCTTTCTCCCCCTCTTCCGTGCTCTCTCTTTCGCTCGAACACCTGGGGATTTACTGCTACCCACCTCCCTAATGGAGCGTACTTCCCTCGTCTTTCTTTGGGCCGCTTTCTATCACTCACTGTCTAATGCTCACTGGAAATACAAACGCGACACAGTGCTATTGAATACTTCATTCTGATTGGATAATTGTAGTCGATCATACAAAATGCATATTATTTTTTATTTAGTGCTGACCAGAATAAGATATTTCATGTAAAGGATGTTTAAATAAAGTCCACAAGAGAAAATAATAGTTGAATTTATAAAAATGACCCTATTCAAAAGTTTACATACACTTGATTCTTAATAATGTGTTGTTACCTGAATGATCCACAGCTGTTTTTTGTTTGTTTGTTTGTTTGTTTGTTTAGTGATAGTTGTTCATGAGTCTCTTGTTTGTCCTGAACAGTTAAACTGCCTGCTGTTCTTCAGAAAAATCCTTCAGGCCCCACAAATTTCTTTGTTTTTTTTTTTTTGTATTTTTGTGTATTTGAACCCTTTCCGACAATGACTGTATGATTTTGAGATGCATCTTTTCACACTGAGGACAACTGAGGGACTCATATGCAACTATTACGGAAGATTTGAACACTCTCTGATACTCCAGAAGGAAACCCTATGCATTAAGAACCGGGGGTGAAAACTTTTTGAATTTGAAGATCAGGGTAAATTTCCCATATTTTGTCTTATAGGATACTTATGTCTTATGTTTTTTAGCTTCTGAAGGGCAGTACTAAATGAAAAAATATGATATTTAGGCAAAATAAGAAAAATGTACACATCTTAATTCTGTTCAAAAGTTTTCACCCTCTGGCTCCTAATGCATTGTGTTTCCTTCTGAAGCACCAGTGAGCGTTTGAACCTTCTGTAATAGTTGCATTTGAGTCTCTCAGTTGTCCTCAGTGTGAAAAGATGGATCTCAAAATCCTACAATCATTGTTGGAAAGGGTTCAAATACACAAACATGCTGAAAAACCAAGGAATTTGTGGGACCTGAAGGATTTTTCTGAAGAACAGCAGGCAGTTTAACTGTTCAAGACAAACAAAGGACTCATATACAACTCTCACTAAAGACAAAACAAAAAAACAGCTGTGTATCATTCAGGTAACAACACAGTATTAAGAATCAAGCTTATATAAACACTTGAACAGGGTAATTTTTCTAAATTTAGCTATTGTTTTCTATATGTTAACATCTTTTACGTGAAAAATGTTATTCAGGTCAGTACTAATTAAAAAATAACATGCATTGTATGGTCCCTCTTATTTTGGTAAAATAATCTATTGTGTTTTCTCTCACTCTCCGGTTTTATCTATCTACAGTGACTTCGCTGACTGCATCTCTTACTTAACACTCACACTTTTATGAAAACGTGTTTTTTGTGCCCTGGACAACCCCGCCATGTCCTCTCTCCCCGCTGAAGTATTAAACAAACACACAATCCAATTTTTTCTTTTCCGTTTTTTTGCTGCAGGCAACACTATGATGATCGTGGTGGAGAGCATGGCCAACGGAGCCCTGGACTCTTTCCTGCGGGTAAGTGAATGTATTTTGTGTCTGTTTGTTCTGCTGACTGTAGTATTCTTAGTCATCAGATGCAAAATGCTGAGATGGTACAGTAAATAGTATATATAAAATATTTAAGTTACATTACAAAACCTGCAAGCATGATTTGTTGATAAAAAAAAAAAAACAATGGGAGGAAAGAGCCAAGTGAGGTGTTTCATCTCATCTCAGAGACAGATAGAGTGAAATTCTTGAAAGGAAGTGAAATGACTGTTATTTGTTCCACGTTTTCATAAATATTTGAGTGTTCATATTGTAAACTGTTGTTTTCTTCCCTTTTTCCTTTACATTTTTCTTTCTGTTTATTCCTTTTCATTTTCCTTCCTTTTCATTTAATTCTTCCTTTTGCCTTTTTTATTTTTATTTTTTATTACATTTTTTCTTTTTTCAATGTTCCTTTTTTCCGCTCTACATTACTGTACTTTCCCTTTCTCTTTGCTTTTTCTTCTTGGCCACCTTCGTGCCATTCCTTCCTTTCTGCCTTATTCTGTTCAGAAACACGAAGGTCAGCTGACCGTTATTCAGCTGGTGGATTTGCTGAGTGGAGTGGCGTCTGGGATGAAGTATCTGACAGAGATGGGTTTTATCCATCGCCGACTGGCCGCTCACAAAGTCCTGGTGAACAGCAGTCTGGTCTGCAAAGTGTCAGGCTTCAGACCTCTTCAGGACGACAAGATAGAGGCGGTCTATAGCACACTAGTGAGTATTTTACCATAATGCAACACTGCACTCTCAAACGCTTCTGAATGAGTTCGAGCAGCCAATGGTAGTCAGCACATTTCTCTGAAAGTCAAAGCACAGCTCTTATCTAGTTTATCAAACTTTCATGCGATTTTTTTTTTCTTGCAAGTACTCGGTTGAATGTGCGACGTACTTTAAGAACGCCTCAGTGCTTCATGCTTCTGTTATGATAAGGTGAATGCGGAAGTCAGGATACAGTACGGCACAATATGCCTGTCTTTCATCTACACAATACACTCATACTGGGATATCACTTTTTTTGTGTTTGCCAAGGATGTGTTCCTGAATCAACATTTAATCAACATTTTTTTCCTTTCCTTTCCTGTCCTTTCCTATGCAATGTCCTTCCCTTTCTTTTCCTTTCCTTTCTTTATTAAGTTGGCTTGAAAAAATTTATCCCACCTACAACCACCAAACTTGGGTCAGACCTTTAGACTGGTCTGACTTTTGTTGATATATCTTTATCTTTACTTATAGTTTTCATAAACCAGACTATCAAAACCACCAAAAATCCAATAGACAACTTCATTTAGGGGGTCAAAACATTTGTATAATAAGGCTTATGGCGTATTTAAGATGTATGTTGCTATAGCAAAGCTCGACAACTCCCTACTGGAAAACCAGCAAAACTAGCCTAAGCTGATTGGTTGCTTTGGCTGGTCTCTCAGGTTGGTTTTAAAGTGATTTTGGCCACTTTTTAGCTGGTCGGCTGGTCTTCCCTATTCGAAAAAAAAACAAAAAAAAAAACAGGTAAAATCACCTAAACTGGTTGGCTGGATTAAGCTGGTCATCCAGCATGGTTTTAGCTGGTCAGCAGGCTGGTTTTAGAGGGTTTTGACCACTTCTTTAGCTGGTCAGGCTGGGAGACCAGCTGGAACAACCAGCTAAAACCAGTTTGACCAGCCTAGCCAGGCTGGGTGACCAGCTAAAACCAGCTACTTCCAACTTAAACCAGCTAAGACCGGCCAATCATCTTAGACTGGTTTTACCGCTTTTTTTTTTTCAGCAGAGTTAGCTGGGAGACCTGCTAAAGGACCAACCAAGCTTAAACCAGCTATTTTCAGCTTAAACCAGCTTAGACCAGCCAACCAGCCTAGGCTAGTTTTAACAGGGTTTTTTTTCCTGAATCAACTGATTTTAGCTGATTTTAGATTATAGAAATATGCTAATCATGTTAGCAACATGCTAATCATGGTAACAACATGCCAATCATGCTAGCAACATGCTAGTAACTTGTCAATCATGTTAGAAACCTGTTAATAACATGCTGAAAACCTGTTATTCAAGTTAACTACATGCTGGTAACATGGTAATCATGCTAGGAACATGCTAGTAACCTGTCAATAGTGCTAACAACATTCTAGTAACACGCCAATCATGCCTGAATCATGCTAGTAACTTGTTAATCATGCTAGTAACTTACTAATCATGCTAGTAACATAATAGTGACTTGGTAATCATGCTAACATACTAGTAGCATGCTAGTAACTTCTTAATCATGCTAACAACATGCTAGTAACATGCCAATCATGCTAAAATCATGCTAGTAACTTCCTAATCATGTTAAACCCTGCTGAAAAAACAGCTAATACAAGCCTAGGCTGGTTTGCTGGTCTTAGCTGGTTTAAGCTGGAAGTAGCTGGTTTTAGCTGGTCTCCCAGCCTGACCATCTAAGACCAGCCTGACCAGGCTGGGAAAGTGGCCAAAACCCCTCTAAAACCAGCCTGCTGACCAGCTATGACTAGCTAAAACCAGCCAACCAGCCTAGGCTGGTTTTAGCTGTTTGTTTTTTTTTCAGCAGGGAACATGTTAGCATTAGGTTAAAACATGCTGACTGACAAAACCAGCATATGCTGGTTCGGTGTGTTTTGGTGCTGGGATGCTGGTTTTAGCTGGTTTATAAGGACCAGCATTAACCAGCAAAGGACCAGCATTAACCAGCTAAAACCAGCATCCCAGCACCAAAACATACCGAACCAGCATATGCTGTTTTTTTCAACAGGGAGTAACTTTATTATGTTAACAACATGTTAATATGTCATTTATGCTAATAACTGGTTAATCATGCTAGCAACAGGTTAGCAACTTGCTAATCATGCTAACAACATGCTGGTAACAGGCCAATCATGTTAGAATCATGTTAGTAATTTGTTAATCATGCTAGTAACATGCTAATTATGTTAAAATCATGCTATCAACATGAATTACATTAGATGTTAGCAACAGGTTAATCATGCTAGAATTGTTACCGACATGTTAGAAACATGCTAAAAGCATACTATCCATGTGCTAATCATTCTAGAAGCATGGTAACGAAACGTTAAAAACATGCTAATCACATTAAAATGTGCGTGCAAAATGCTAATCATGCTAGCAGCATGCTACGAAAATGATAAATCATGTTAACAACATTCTCTAAACGTTCAAACTTCAAGCTTTTATAGCTGCTTCAAACTTTCAGGTTAGGCTTTAGCCAACTTCTAAGTTTGTTTTCAAACCTTCCTCATTTAGTTCGTATGCTAAAAAAAATGCTGCCCACTATGAAAAGTCAGACTGATTTGTTGAATTTCTGCACCTTTAGGATGTTTGTTTCACGTTCTATTAGCAAAATCACTCTGACTATAGCTCGTTTATTTGGGCTGGTAATTGATAGGTTGTAGGTTCAAACTCTTCAAAGAGCAGTTTATGAAGCTTCGAGCAAGTCACTTAACCTCAGGTTGCTTCAGTGGATATTGTCTCTGTAATTAGTCAACTGTAAATCGTATTAAACCTTTTTCTCAATGACCACTTACTAATTAGTAGCAGTAACAATAAAGACTGAGTGCATTTGTGTCAATTTGTCAGACATAAAAGGGTCTGTTTTTTTTTTTTCTTTCAGCACGGAGGGAAGAGTTTGGTGTTGTGGACGGCCCCAGAGGCCATTCAGTACCATCGCTACAGCTCAGCTTCTGATGTATGGAGCTTCGGTATCGTTATGTGGGAAGTCATGTCCTTCGGGGAGAGACCGTACTGGGACATGGGCAACCAAGACGTACGTCTGTGCTTTTATATTTCTTCTAATGTATCATCACCTGTGCAGTTCTACGTCGCTTTTCTTCTGGTTATTCCTTTTCTCTCTTTATCTCTTGCTCTCTCTTTTGGGCGGCTGCTTTTCCTCCTCCTTTAGATCTCCCTAAAAATCCTTTTACGTTTGTTTGTGATTTCATATTCTTTTTCTCCCCCACCCTCTCTTTCTTTTTCCTGCCTCTCTCTCTCTCTGTTGGTAGAATGGGATTTTCCTGTGTGAAGTGAGGACTTATTTGTATAAAAATTTATAAGTAGCTAAAGCGAGGGGCCTTTAAAGACCCCAGATAAAGAGTGTGCCGTATGTGTGTGTGCACTTTGACTTCAAGTCCACTTCAGCTCCGTGACCAATCAGACTCAGAAGTCACGCGGCGTATGGCCTCCTTTTCACGCCTGCAGCAAAGATCCTCATAGTCTCTGAAATAAACCCCCAGCTGAAGGACATCACACTTTTTGGACCCCAGTAATAATGTAGTCTCTGAAATTGTAAAGAAACAACATCATAAAAATTAAATATATCATTTTGTATTTTATTTTGATGTTTTTATGTGATAAGATATGACTGGAAGGCCAGAGCTGTTTTCCTTCTGGGTACATGAGACAAAACACATTTAGAGCTATGAAGTTCTGAATTTAAGAGCCTCACGATGTAAAGCTTTTAAACAAAATAGGCTGTCTTTCATTCTTTCAGTACAGATAGTGAACTGCTCAACCCTTTCTCCATGTTTATGGCTAAATTAATGCATTCAAAGAACCTTTCATGTTATTCATTTGGTTTAAATAATGTTTATGTTCTCATAAGTGGCTTAAGTAGTACGTTTGTGAAATTAAATGTTTTTTTGAATTTTGAATGGTCTTTTTATCTAATAAAAAAAGAGACAATGACACATTTTGAAATACCTACTGAAATAAAATCATTTAGTTTACTAATTTGTATCAGAAATGTTATAAGTGGAGATTGCTTTGAAAGTACATGGTAAACTTAAAAAAATGTATAAAAAACTGCAGCGGTGAAATGTATATACAATGGGGACCAAAAGTCTGAGTTCACACTGAAAATATTTTAAAACTGGAAATATACAGAAACCATTAGACTATATTGAATTTGTACATTAATAATAAATGGTGAATGGAATAAATGCATATACAACAAACTACACTAACAGTCAAAAGTTTTTTAGTTTTAAAGTTTAAGGAAGTCTCTTCCGCTCACTAAGTCTGCATTTATTTGATTTAAAGTACAGCAAAAACAGTAACATTTTGAAATATTTTTACCATTTAAAATGATTTTTTTATATATATTTTAAAAATGTAGTCACATGATCCCTCAGAAATCATACTAATATTCTGATTTGCTGCTCAAAAAACATTTATTATTATGATGTTGAAAACCGCTGAATAGAATTTTTTCAGGTTTCTTTAATGAATAGAAAGTTCAGAAGAACAGCATTTATCTGAAATAGAAATCTTTTGTAACATCATAAATTATAAATAAAGATTATCGTCACTTCAATTTAAAGCATCCTTAATAAATAAAAGTATTCATTTCTATATTTTGTTTAGTGATTGCTTCTCTAAAAAATGTTAAATGGTATTTAAATCAAGAAATAATAAATATATAAACAGAAACCTTTAAAAACCTGCACTATTCATGTCAGTAATAAATATATTCCATTTGTCCAAATACTAAATATTTAAAGGGATATTTCATACCAAAAATGAAAATTCTGTGATAAATTACTCAATATTGTGTCAGCCCAAACCCATAAGACCTTCGTTCATCTTCAAGATCAACATATTTTTGATGAACTCTGAGAGCTTTCTTACCCTGCATAGACACCAACACAACTACCAAAGAAATTGTTGAATAAAGTTACCATTTGTGTTTTCTTTGCGCACAAAAGTATTCTTGTAGTGTCATAAATTGCGGTTGAACCACTGCACTGCATGTCACATGGACTATTTTAACATAAGAACAACTGTTCTTACTACCTTTCTGAGTCTTGATTGTGTGAGTTGCATTGCTGTCTATGCAGGGTCAGATTTCATTCAAAAAATCTTAATTGTGTTCTGAAGCTGAACGGTTTCACAGGTTTGGAACAACATGAGGGTGTGTAATTAATGACAGAATTTTCATTTTTGGGTGAACTATCCCTTTAATAATTCAGTTTTTTGTGTTTAAATTTGTGCATATTTACCTCACAGGTAATAAAAGCTATAGAGGATGGGTTCCGGTTACCTGCTCCCGTGAACTGCCCCCCATCTCTGCACCAGCTCATGCTGGATTGCTGGCAGAAGGAGAGGACGGAAAGACCCACCTTCACCCAAATCCACAGCGCTCTCAGCAAGACCATGAGGAGCCCGGACAACATCGGGTCCTCCACCCTGGGACGCAGGTACTGAAAAGCTTTCCATCTGCATACAAATCATTCCTTTTCCACTTTCCTGTAAGTGTTGATGATTTTGACTTTTCTGTGTTTGTCTAGGACCCTGGGCTCATCTGTATCACTAGCAGAACGAACGCTTCCCTCCTTCCCTTCATTTAGTTCAGTTGGAGAGTGGTTAGAGGCTGTAGACATGGGACGCTACAAAGACAACTTTACCGCTGCTGGATACTGTTACCTGGAGTCAGTGGCTCGCATGACCGTTCAGTAAGTGACGTTGAAATTAAAGGGTTAGTTTACCCAAAAATGAAAATTCCTTCATTACAGTTGAGGTCAAAAGTTTAGAATCTGCAAAATGTTAATTATTTTACCAAAATAAGACGGATCATACAAAATGCATGGTGTTGTTTATTTAGCACTGACCTGAATAAGATATTTCACATAAAAGATGTTTATAGGCCACAGGAGAAAATAATTGTTGAATTTATAAAAATGACCCAGTTCAAAAGTTTACATCCCCTTGATTCTTAATGCTGTGTTCTTACCTGAATGATCCACAGCTGTTTTTTGTTGTTGTTGTTGTTGTTGTTGTTGTTGTTGTTTAGTGATAGTTTCTGTTCCTCAGAAAAATCCTTCATGTCATCTTTTCGCACTGAAGACAACTGAGGGACTCATATGCAACTATTACAGAAGGTTCAAACACTTACTAATGCTCCAGAAGGAAAAAACATGCTTTAAGAACCGGGGGTGAAAACTTTTGGACAGAGTGGAGATGTGTATTTTGCCTAAATATATATTTTTTTTATTACTGCCCTTTAGAGGCTAAAAAGATAGTTACATGTTTCCTAGAAGACAAAATAAGTAAAATTTACCCTGATCTTGGTTTTTCCTTCTGGAGCATCAGTGAGCATTTTGGACCTTTTGTAAAATCATACAGTCATTGTTGGAAAGGGTTCACATACACAAAAATGCTGGAAAACCAAATAATTTGTGAGACCCAAAGGATTTTTCTGAAGAACAGCAGGCAGTTTAACTGTTCAGGACAAACAAGGGACTTTCACTATATATAAAAAAAAACACATTTAAGTAAGAACACAGTATTAAGAATCAGGGGGGGGGGGGGGGTGTAAACTTTTGAATGTTGAGTAATTTTTATAAATTCAACTTTTTTTTCTTGTGGACTATATGTAAACATAGTTTATGTGAAATATCTTATTCAGGTCACTACTAAATAAACAATAACATGCATTTTGTATGATCCCCATATTTTGGTAAAATAATTAACATTTTGAAGATTCGGAAAGGGGGATGTAACCTTTTGACCTCAACTGTATTACTCACCCTCATGTCATTCCAAACCAGTAGGACCTTTGTTCATCTTCTCAAGCTCTCAGATTTTAAAAAAAAAACATCTTAATTTGTTTTTCAAAGATGAAGGTCTTAGTTTGGAACAACATGATGGTAAGTAATTAATGACAGAATTTTCATTTTGGGGTGAACTAAGTCTTTAAGTCCTAAATAATGCGTTTCTCTTATTTGGTTTGTATGTGACACGCTCTCTTGTTTTGGCAGGGATGTGTTGAGTCTCGGTATCACCTCTCTAGAGCACCAGAAACAGATCCTGTCTGCCATACAGACTCTCAGAGCGCAGGTTATCCAGATGCACGGCCGCGGAGTGCAAGTCTGACAGAGCCGCAGCAGCGCGCTGGCTTACCGAGGAAAGACATATGGACGTCTGTTCTCATAATCACCCTGCAGGCCATTCAGTGGTCAGGAGGTGATAACCAAGTCACTGCAAATGGCAGTTTTCTTCCTAATCTTCCCTTTTTCGTTTCTTTATCCTCTCTTTGGGTGAACACCGGTTCTTTTCTTCCACAAGCAAGTTCTTGTTTTCTGAGGGGGACAATGTCACAAGCAAGATAATTCCTCTAGAATAACCTGCGTGCTTTTCTTCCGCTGTTCATCAATGACACAAGCTCTGTCCCTTTTAGTAGGACTTAAAGGTGGTCGAGACCCTCCGTCACTGTCCCAGAGAAGGCAGTCTGACTCTGATCTCAGAGAAATCAAAAGGGCGACATGTATTCCCGTTTTCTTTGTCCAAGCAAAAGAACTCATGCTTTGTAGCCACTGATCCTCGTATAAAGTGGACTGAACCAAGAGCATGTCCGTTTGCTCCTCAGACTAGGAGAACATCTCGCCGCATCTTCAGGAAGATGAGTTACTAATGTAAGGAATCTTAAATAATATGTAAATCCCTTTCTCTGTGTGTATTTCTCTTGATTTTGTTACTGTTCACTTTTTTCTGTTTGCTTTCTTTCTCCACACTTTAAACTCATTTTTAAACCGAATTTCCGAGTTTAAATTAGTATTGTTGGACATCTGTACTCGTAACGTTTTCTCGTTCTGTCTACTATAGGGACAATGTTTGCACTGCAGCGTCCATGACTTACTGAAACTTGTACCATATTTATTAGATGATTTATTTATTCGTTTACAGACGCTTACTGGAGTTTGAATGCTTGAGAATAGAAAAAAAAAGCACTGAATCTGAGCATTCAGCTGCCGTTTCATCAAAAAGCTCTTCGATTTTGTTTGTGTAATTTAATTTTTTCCTGCACTTTGAAAGTGAGTGGATGTGACGAGGATATATACATGCATACACATTCACACACTTACAGATTTCATTATACGCCATGACGGCAGGTGTCTGATACTATCAGACATGTTTGGTACTTGATGTTGGCGTTTCATACAACGGAAGTGTTTGTTCTAAACGAGAATGTTCTGAATGTTCTAGTGTTATTGAATTTAGACTATTGAGTGAGTGTGTGAACCAGACTTGGTTGGACTTGGATGTGTTTAAGCAGTATTGAGCGAAACTCTAATTTAGAACATTTACAGTTTGGTCAGAAACAGATCAGTGCAAATCACATTAACAAAGATCGTAACACACAGGTTGGATTTGGATTATATTTTGTTGTTGCTTTTTAGGACATAAACAATTAAAGCATTTTGGAATTTAACAATAAGAGCGTCATTTTCACTCTCTGTTTTACAGTCACACACCTAAAGAGATGCACATTTGTCATTTATCATATTTGAATGTGGTGTTACTCGAATTAATAATCACTTCAAAATCGAAAGGACAAAGACATGCTGTACTGTAATGTTTAGCAGCCCTTTACCGAAAGACTCGATTCCCCCTTTGCATTAGGTGTATCATTCTGATCTCTGTTTGATACTGTAAATATGTATTTGAAAATGCAATCTATTTTTATAATTTGTTTGAATAATAATGTGTTGAATGAGATCCTCACACTGTGTTGAAATGACTTATAGTTTGAATTAGGGGAGTCTCGAAGAAAAGTTGTTTGAAATCAAGTCCTTTTTTGTTTTATTTTTCTCTTTTCGGTTGGAATTTTTCATGATTTTTACCTGTTAGAAAATCAGATGGCTGTTGCAATATTGAAACATGTTATTAAAAAAATACAATACAGGTACCCTAGACTTTATTGTGTTTGCTCACGGTCTCCTGGCTTCCAGCGTACCTGCCTGAATTCATACACACATGGAGTCTATTTTAATCATGTGTAATCAATGTCTAGGCATGGCAATCAAGCATTTCCTGTCAGCTTTCAACCCCCGGAAAAACAGCGGGAAGCAAAAAAGGTGTTCGTTCTTCTGTATTTTTTATCAAAAGCTTTCTTTTTAATAAATGATTCTCTTTCCAGCTAGATAATTTTTGTATGAGAGCAACATGATGAAATTACACCAGAATATTTATTAAAATGTCATGCTGTTATGTCTTTCGCACTGTTTTTATGTATCTAATCCTGATTCTTTTGTTAAATATTAAGTCGTCATTCATTCCAAAAGATTTAAAGGATCCTTTATTGGATCCAAGTGCGCATATCAGTAATAATTCGAAGGGTTTCAATTCTCTCCTTAGTACTAAGAATCGCTTGGAGATAATAATGGTGGAGAACTGAAAGTGTGAAGAGGAAGCAATGCATTGTGCGGAAGAAAATACGCCAGCTAATACTTCAACTCCCAGCAGTGAGAAAGCAAGGCACAAGTGTGTGCGCGTGTGTGTGTGTGTGTGTGTGTGTGTGTGTGTGTGTGTGTGTGTGTGTGTGTGTGTGTGTGTGTGTGTGTGTGTAAGAGAGTGTTTACATGTTTTTGTGTTCAGATTAAAACACTCTTCAGTAAGAAGCAAGAAGGGTCCACATCTAAGCCGGTGTGAAGGGGAAAGTTTCCAAATACAAAAGTTTGATCCAAGCAGTTAGAGTGCCAGGCCTCAAATCGGATTTGGGAAATTAATCCGGATCGGGAGCAAGTGTGAACAAACAAAGTGGAGTGGGGCTTGATCTAGCCTCTCTCTGGGAGTATGTCGTCTCTCGAGGTCCAAAACACCGCTCTATGAACAGAGTTCAGCTCATTCACTGAGGATAGAGACGTCAAAGCTGTGTGAGTGTATTTAAGTGACAAACAGCCAGTTCTGTTCTAAGGAGGGCCACATGAAAGGAGCAGATGAACAGTGTGTTCTGGAATTCCTGCTGGGCTTTTAGTGGCTTTAAAGTGAACCGTGATTAAATGCTCTAGGAGGCTAAAACGCTAAAAACCAATCATTATTATACATTAGTCTTGACTGACGTGCTTGATTGAAATAAACAGACATGTTCTTTTGTGTATTAATATAGCCCATACACATACTAATTATATGTACTATGTATATATTTTTAGTGGCTTTCTCAGTATTTTCAATGAGTCTTTAAATCGATTCTGTCATTAGTAGATCCTTCAAAACACTGATTCAAGAACAATTATCCTATAGAATACTAGCCTACCATTCAACTTTGTGTAAAAAAGTGTGCTCCTCAGGAGCATCGCTAGACCCTTATTCATGATAAATCCCTATTATGTCGATAAGGATTTATTTATTTATTTATTTTAATCAGCTGCTTAGAAACATAACTATTGATGCCAGAATGGCAAATGAATCGCTCTTTTGATCTAATCGGTCAAGTGGGTTTGAAAAAGGTCTGAAATATGACCGTTCACTCAACCACTTGCAGCGGTTTTACACAACAAAATATGGTATATTTTATCCACTTTATTTGTATCCATTTGTACATTTCTGGTCTCATTCGTACAAAGCTTGTTTTGCTGCTTGATATTGCAAATTGGTGTGTCTTACCATATTATTTTACTGTATTATCTTATTTATGAACACACTGGTTTGTAGTGCAAATGGTTTTACCGTTTACTGAACGTTGTTATTCTTCTCATTATTTTTCCTATAGAGGGTTTGCACTTATGTCACAGTTTGGTCGGTTACCCGGATGTGCGGCCATATTGAAGATACTCGGATTCAAACAAAAGCGTGGATTGCATTGTTAATGTACTACTGAATACGTTGTTCTGCTAATTTATGCTGTCTAAACCATATAGAGAAGGACTTAGTTCGCAGGAAAGGGTGCAATATTTTGACAAACTAAAGTTAATAAATTGTAAATATACCTACAAGCAGGATTAATTAAGATATTCGCCTACAATTTCACCTACCTGACCGGAAATGATAAGAACAAACTCGAATGTTGTCAAGATTCTTTCCCTGGAAATCCTGGTTCAGTTTGGCCAACAACAAATGCCTTTTGTTCCTCAGACAGTTTTTGCACTCTTTTCTTTGATTTGTAATCTCTTTTGGCAGTCTATTATATTTTTTATTCGGGTCTGACTAATTAGCACAGCCCAAATCATAAGAATAATGAGCATTTTCAGCAGCAATAATTAGCAAAATATCCAAGTTTCGTTCGGTTCAGTGGCATTGTTCATGTCCGCCGATATGACCGATTGATGACTAGTCGTGAAACACTATTAGGGCAGTTCACTCACTAAAAGGATTTTTTGCAGTTTCTTACACCGAAATGTGGGATATTTTATAAGACAGAAAACGAAAAGAGCGATGGGTGAAGTGGATATTTACCTACAATTCACTGTGGGGAGAAAAAACTTGCAAGTGTCGTCTATACACAGTAGTTTGTCAACGACGGTAACGTTCATGGTGAGGTGAAGCATGAACGATGACTCCATACTGCAGGTAAAAATAGTTCATATCCAAAGCAGTTTAGTTTATATCTTTCTTGTTTTAAACTAATTGTAAGGATTTTTTATAACAGTTTTACCTCATTCGTCCATTGGGTAAGGTACCTCGCAATATTTGTATTCTAAAATATGTTTTTCAATATTAATACTTGTTTACTGAACTGTTGTATAAGAAGCAAACCACTCAGAATGTTGTTATGTACAGTCGTATAGAAACGAGCAGCTTACTCAACTTCAAAGTGTTCAGGCGGATCTCGACTCTTCAGGTTTGAATAGGCGTTCGCCTGAGACTCTAGTTTGAATCATCACGTCTGGGGTCTACAGTTCAAGTTCTCCGCTCCGTTAAGAGCCCGTCATGCTTCATTTGATTAATATGCAGGTTTTGGCCAAGCCCAGATTAAACTTTATGTGACCACAGTTGAACACAAGTAGCTCTCGTTTTGATGTTCGATTTCTTTTCATGTCTCCTCTTTTCAGTTCTCCAACTACCCTTAAATGTAGGTCGCGCTTTACACTACACTACAGTATCCAGTGTAGTCACAAAAGCACTGCGCACTAGTAGGCTATGAATAGCACGCGCTTAGTATGTAATTATGTTATGGAACAGTCTATAATTACACACGGTTATCGCTATTGTAATTATGTTCATGTGAAATGTGGACAAGTGTAACGTGTTTTCTGCATTGTATTTTCTCTCCTGTACTTTTCAATGCTTTCCACTATAAACAGCGGATCCAGAGAGGGCAAATCTGATCTCAGCGTTGCTCTCTTCATCATCTGCTTCAACTGTCTGTGATAGTATCAGCAGTAATTACAAAGGTCAGAACTAACTTCACATTACTGAGCTATTTATGCAATTACATTTAATCGATCCATCTCGAGGTCATTTTTAGTCAGAATAAAGCAAAATAAAGTAATTTCCTATCAAGTTCAAACTGGTTTAACCACAGGTTAAAAGTGTACAAATACTGTCTTTGATATTGAGTTAAACCATAGTAACATCTATTTTAACCTTGTTTTTTTTTTAAATACAGTAACCATAATTTAACCGTAGCATATCATATCATATATGCATATATCAAATCATAGTATCAACATATTAAACCATGGTTTACTACAGTAACCATATAGTTTAGCTGTGATATTTGTAGTCTAGCTACTGCAAGTTTAACCTAGGTTTTACTACAGTAAGTATAGTTTTAATTATGGTCTTTGCATTTAAACCATACAATAAAGGACAGTCATAATCATAACTGGTTATAAAAATGGTTGGTCTGGTATGTGAAACGTGGTATCTGCCACAAACTAGTTACTACAGTCAGTTTCACTGTAGTAAATGTTTAAACAATGATTACATTTCTTAAGAAGGGCCAGCTCTTGCCTGGGACGGTGTTCCCTGTTGTCCACACTGACCTATTTGCGCAATGGAGGGGTTGCTGCAGTCCTTTACTGCCCCTTAGTGTATATATGAGTTATTACAAAACATTGGGCAGCTGTATGAATCAAAAATGTATGTATTGATCAGAAAATGAATTGTTTATTATTATAAAAACCATACTTTAATGATCATTGCTGTGCTGAAACAAAAGTAAAAATCAAGTTGCTACAAAAAAATCAGTTTAGTACCTTCCATGTTTTATATCTCCATTCACTTTCTGGCTTAGGGTCTCCCTGCATAAAGACAGTCAAAATTCTTTGGAAATTACTAGATAATTTGTGCTATTTTCCTGAAATTGCTAATTCTGTTTATCTGCATCTCTCTCTCTCATTCTCTCCAGCTGAGGTTCAGTGTCTCAGCTATAAAGGAGAAGATGTGTGTGTCCTCCAGAATGGCTTTAGCGGTGGGTTTCCCGGCTCCATGTCCACTGCGTGTGTCCACTCTGACCAGCAATGGCTGGGTTTGCCCAGGACTGTGGCCCATGCCATGCTGGAGAGTGGCCACGTATTTCAGAGTGTGGAGGGGAACCACGCGGTCATCGTGATCGGCCGTCAGCAGCAACATAGCGGGGAATGGGGTCCCGTCTCGAGGGGTCTGAGGAAGGTTATGGAGAGGAGAGTACCTGTGGAAGAAAAGGTCAAATTTATTCTTTTTTTGGACATAGATTTACAAAAAATTATTCAAAATTTTTGACCATTAATGTATAACCAAGAAGTGGTCAAAAGTTTGGAATAATTTAGATTTTCAAAAAAGCTTTTGAAGTCTCACCTGCTTTTTATTTGATCAAAACACTAAAAATGGTTATATTGTGAAATATTAATATAATTTATCTTTAAGCTGTGGCTACACATTTTGCACAATTTATATACTTATATAGTTTTTAAACGCTTGTCTCGGCATAGTCTCGCGTAGCCAGACCTTCAGACTGACGGCTGAAGGTCTGGAATTCATGGCAGCTTTAATTGGCCAAGGCCCGCCCATAAGGCCGTTTGACCGACATGTCAAACAACCAATCACAGTTCGTTTCGTTCAACGTCACGTTTCGGGGCGTGGAAATGCTCCCACAACAACAGACTGGCATGCAACAAGTGGTCATTGAAATAACCAGCATTGAAAGATAAATAAGAAGAGGGAGAACAAGCAGTAAGTCAGTAATTTGTTCGCGAACGTCGCAAATGTGTATAGCAACAATGGCGTCTGCATAAGCACATTTTAGCAAAACGCCGAGTAAATCAGTCTGCTCTTTGTTTCCTGGCGGACCGAAAATAAACGCGACACTCGCGTCTCCCGGAAATCCGGTCAAATTCAACTAATCAGTGCTGCGTCCCAATTCGCATACTTATACTGTGCCCTAAAAGTATGTACTCTTTTTGTGAGGAAAAAGTACATACTTTTGAGTATGTAGCAGAATAGTAGGCAAGCTTTGGGACATACTACTTTGTCTTTAAGGACGCTCTGTTGCT
Source organism: Garra rufa (assembly GCF_049309525.1). Taxonomy (NCBI): domain Eukaryota; kingdom Metazoa; phylum Chordata; class Actinopteri; order Cypriniformes; family Cyprinidae; genus Garra; species Garra rufa. The sequence goes on from NC_133377.1 coordinate 28,390,731, forward strand.
TAGTTACCTGAATCCTGTCACTGTTTAAACTGCCCTGTCAGTTAACATAATCTACATTTCGTTTAATTTGATTTCCTACGATATTAAAGAGAAGTGAAGAGGAACTTTCTTTTGCGAGTCTTTCGTGCCGAGAACTCTGCTCTTGTGTTTGCATAATGATGCATTTAAAAGTAAATGACCAAACCTATCATTATAAAAGTTCAGAATGTTGCTGCACATTAAATATACCATGGATAACATTAAATACATATTTTCTATTAGGTTACACATTGATTATTTATCACTTAAACCCCTTTCTCTACCTGTCCGTTGGTCGCGCATATCCGCCATGTTTGTAGTTTCTTTTTATCACTTTTTATGCGTGTGTAGTTCTAACCATAGAGATATATAGAATGACTATATACATTCTATATATATATCTATGGTTATAACGGAATCCTCGTTCACCGCGCAATGTGTTGTGGGCAATATTAGCCGTCAGAGTGCGTGTCACTACTCGGGGGGGGGGGGGGTAGTTACTTTTTTCTAGTACTTTAGCCTACTTTGTGTAATAACGAAAACATTTATTTCAGTGAAAAAATAAGTCCAAATCTCTGTATTTTAACATTTTGAACAATAGGGTTCTGCAATCTTTTGCTTTTTTTTTTTTTTTAGAAATTCTTGTGTGTTTTAATTTTTCTGATAATCAAATGAAAGCATAAACATTTATTTATTTTTAATTAAATGAAAAATAAACCCTTTTAATTTTTGGCAAACAAACAGAGGTTTACTGTTAAAATCAATACATGGAAGAAAAATTATATTCAGTTTAAAACGTTTAAATAATATTGTAGTATTTTTTTTCTACAATTAAGTGGTTATTCTTGTTGTAATATTTATTTTTCATCGTATATTTATTGTTTTATGTAAATTATTTAAATAGGAATATATAAACACCTACATTATACTGTACAAAAGTAATACAATACTGATATAGTTCTGTTACATGTTAAACCGTACTTTTATTTGGACAAGTTGCCGTGAAGTTTCTGTGTACAGTATGGTATGATGCTAGTTTTCTCAAATGAAACGGTAAAAGTGACAGCTTTGGAGATTGAGTTTATCTGTTCATGTGAGATGCAAATGCCAAAAATTACGTGTGCTTCAGTATGCGTATAGAAAAAAAAAACACGTCTTCGCCATTCATACATACAGAGGCAAACGAAACATGCAGGATTCATATTAAAATGGTCTTTTTGCATCTCAGTTTTCACAGACACTAGTCCATATCGCGATTTGAATAAAGTGACAGAACAACTTTTGGTTTATTAATCCAAAAATCGACGAATTCCGTGGCATTCCGCGCTATAGTAAATTCCGTTTTTATGAATGGAGTCCGTGAACCCGTCTGTGTTTTCGGGGAGGAGACATTGTAAACGCGCGACCGCGAGACAGAAATGAAATGCTTTTGTGTAAATAAGATACATAACATAAGGCTATTTAGTTTGTTTAATAAAAGAACAATGTATAGACATGTTCTATAGGAAAGATAACCTTAAATGACTTAAACTGTGATCTGGCGCTATATCCAAAATAAAATGAACTTGACGTTCAAGGGGGGCGGGGGGTGCCGTTGGGGTGGCGCGGCGCCCCCCTAAGATAATGGTAGGGGAAACACTGATGTTGTTATAAAACTAACAATGTAATTTGTTTGTGACACTACCCGACCTGTAATAATTGAAATAATTATTTGCCTGGCGATTCCAAAGACTTTATATATAGAAAAATAAATAAATAAATAAAGCAAATGTAAAAATCGATAACACAGTCATTAACACGTTTTAAAGCTTTTATTATATTTATTATTAAATTTGTAAAGCAAAACCTGCGTTTCTGCACATGCGCGGTGCAAATCGTGTAAAGGTACGGATCCAGTAGTGACACGTGCGCATTGATCCACACTTCGAATTCTGAAGTTAAGTAGTAGACCATCCGGAAAACTTTGGAATACTTTTTTAATCATACTACGATTTGGGACACACTAATTCTATTTTCGAATACTATTTAGGACGGATAGTATGCGAATTGGGATGCAGCACAGTTGACAACTTCGACATTCCTGAAGTGTTTCCAGTTAAGTGTACCATATGCATCAGACGTTTAGCCAACGTTCCGTGGGCGTGATGTCTGAGGCTGAGACTAGTCTCGGCAAGACAAGCGTTTGAGATTAAAAACTATATAAGTCGTAAATGTTTTTAGAAAATAACCAATCGTTTGCTAGATAAGACCCTTCTTCCTCGGCTGGGATCATTTAGAGCCCTTTGAAGCTGCATTTAAACTGCATTTTGGAAGTTCAAACTCAGGGGCACCATAGAAGTCCATTATATGGCGAGACTGAAGAAAGAAAGACATGAACATCTTGGGATGACAAGGGGGTGAGTACATTAGCTGTAAATTTTTGTTCTGAAAGTGAACTACTCCTTTAAACACAGTTGTTGTTGCAACAAAGTGGTGGCCGAGCAACACACAGAGTAATTTAGAACAGCTTAGAACACGGCTCAACCAATCAGAATCCAGGACTGAAACTATTTATTTTATAATAAAATGTATTATATTTGAACATATTTTAAAATGCATTTTGTTTCTGTGATGGCAAAGGTGAATTTTCAGCAGTCATTACTCCAGTAAGGCCCTATGATTTCTGCAATGCGGAAAACGTAGACTGAATCGTTGAATCCAGTCATAAAAATGGAATTTACTGTATAACACTGTGTCACAGAGTTTGCCAAATTTTGGATGAGTTCCAAAAGTCAAAAGTAGGTTAGTACACTTAAATCAAAACAAGATGATATGGACTAGTGTTTGTGAATATTAAGCCACAAAAATACTTTAAATTGAAATATTTAAATAGGAATCCTGCATGTTATGAGTACAAAATCTCTAGAAATGCTCTAAGAGTTACTTCATAAACATTTCTTTTGAGAAAAATTATCATTATATCATATACAAACAGAAACATAAAGGTTTTCACAGCAACCCACCAAAATAAAAGTTTGGTTTAACTAATAATAATAATAATAATAATAAACTTACTATCAAAACAAGAAGAAATTAAAGGGGAAAAAAAAGTTGAAATTTTAATAAATTGCTGTTAAATTTAGTAGGTTTTTATGATTTCAATTTTATAGAAATGATTTTTGTTTAATATCTTTTTAATTTAACCAGTAAAACTGAGTCTATAAAAATCTAAACAGAAAAAAAAAAACTGAATCCAGAAAAACAGAATTTGGAAAAAAATAAAATTGATTTCATAGGGCCCTACTCCAGTCTTCAGTGTCACATAACCCTTCAGAAATCATTGTAATATGCAAATTTGGTGTTAAAACACCATTTCTTATTATCAATGTTGAGAACAGTTTTTTAAGCTTAATATTTAGTGGAAACCATGGTAGGATTTTAGCAAAAAATTATGGACTCATTATGTATTATGGTAAATAAAATGCGTAAAGGGGACGCATTAAACTGATTTGAAGATTCAAAGAAACCTGGACAAAATTGTTCAGCAGCAGAAACGTACTGTTTTTAACACTGATGATAATTAAAAAAACATTAAGCACTAATAACAGCATATTAGAATAATTTCTGAAGGATCATGTGACACTGAAGACTATAGTAATGGCTGCTGAAAATACAATCTTTTTAATTTAAATTCAATCTTTCATAATTTTACAGTTCCACTGTATTTTTGATCAAATAAATGCAGCCTTGGTGAGCATTCCACAAACAATAAAAAAAATCTTAATTATTCCAAACTTTTGACCAGTAGTTTAGGTCTTTCAGAAGATAGCAATCCCTACTTGATGAGCCATTTAAACTGTTCAGGATCGTCGGCACAGCCGTAGTCAGTGGTCCAGGCGTGACCAATGGTGAATTTGTGAAACTTGAGCATGTCCATGACCCCAACCTCAGCTACCGCACAGCCGAAGAGCTCGGGACGCTGGTTTACACATGCCCCTGAAAAAGAAAAAAAAGAAAAAATCAGATTACTCTTCTCCCATTGTATACAGTGGCCAAACACGGTCCACATTTACCAGACGCACTGACTCACACACCTGTACTTAAATGAGTGGGCTTTGGATTACTCAGACAGGCCGATTTGACACACCTCACATTTTTAAAGGCCACGTAACTACAGTGTGACTAAACATAGGGATCAACACAGACATACTAACCTAGCTAACACATAGAGCATAAAGAAGCTTTTTTCAAATGCTTAGTAATTTATTCACCGCCACCGTTTTCAAACCGGTGCACCACCTACACACATTTATCTTGTTTTGATTGTTACCTCACACCCACACACACTAGTAACCCACGACCAGGTGCAGATGGATCTGCAGATTTTTTGGCTCAAGATTTTAGGGGAAAATCTGTTACATTTTTGCGGAATGAAAAACATGGTCAGATGTGTAAAGTTGAGCTGAATGCAACCATGATGGTTGTAAATGCCCTGAATGGCAAGGTGTTTTTTTCCCTACATATTTTTTCTGCTGTGTAACCAAACAAATCAAATAATTTACTCATTTCTGGCATCTTATTTTTCTTTTTATTAATAATCTAATTATAAAAAAAAATCATGCAGCATACTTGAGGTGAAAAATAAAAGAAAAAGGATCAGATTCCTTTTTTAATATTCATTATTGTATTAATTTTATTGATAATTTGTAATATTATCATTGTTGAATTAATATACACATACACTCAACTGCAAGATTTGTAATGTTTTTTAAATAAGTCTCTTCTGCTCACCAAGCCGGCATTTATTTGATCCAAAATACAGAGTAAGCATTAATATTATGAAATATTTTTACTATTTTAAATAACTGTTTTCTATTTGAATATATTTTAAAATGTAATTTATTTCGGTCATTTCAAAGCTGAATTTTTAGCATCATTACTCCAGTCACTTGATCCTTCTAGTATTCTGATTAGCTGCTTAAATTATATATTATATATAATATTTATTTATTTATTAATCTTTTGTAGCATTATACATTTTTGATAATCACTTTTATATCGCTATATTTTTTCCCCAAAAATACTGTCTCAAAACTTTTGAATGGTATAGTGTATAATGTTACAAAAGCATTTTATTTCAAATAAATGCTGATCTTTGGATCTTTCTATTCTTCAAAGAATTATGAAAAAAGTACTCAACTGTAATAAATATTGATAATAATAATAATAATAATAATAATAAATGTAATAATAATAATAATAATAATAATAAATGAACAGAAAATCAGCATATTAAAATGATTTCTGAAGGATCATGTGACACTGAAGACTGAAGTAATGATGCTAAAAATTCAGCTTTGATCACAGGAGTAAATTACATTTTGAAATGTATTCAAATAGCATTTATTTTATTTTTCAAAAAAAAAAAACATTTTACAATATTGCTGCTTTTGCGGTTTTTTGGGTCAAAAAATTGCAGGCTTGGTAAGCAGATGAGATTTCTTACTGTCCAAAAACATTTGATAATAAATAAATGGACACACAGAGGCACTTCAAACCAACAACATTGCATTTTAAGACTCATTATTTATTTATTTATAGCTCAAAGGAAAATCACATTTGCTGAAATATTTGTTAAATGAACACGCAACAGGCTGGGAACGTGTAGAACCTTTTGAATGACGTGTTCAATTCTGCGAAAAATCTGTAAAACGTTTAAATAGATTCCATGTGCCTCCTACGATTAACCGCACATGAATTCTGCACAATCCTGCATATACACATATACACAACTGCACTGACTCAATCCTGTCTCTCCTATGAATAAGACAGAGATTGAAACTGTATTTGCACTGGCAGCTGGTGAGTGCCGCCCATCTAACGACTGCATCTCCTACTAAACGTGCTGTTTAATGAGAGTGACAAAGTCGTTCACTGAGGAGCGAGTGCTTCTTCGCCTCTCGCAGATGCTGGTGTGTGCAGTGCGACTTAAGTGAGAAAGCTCAGAGTGTGAATGCCAATGTCATGTTTACTCAACAGATGAGCTAGCTGTGAGTAACGGCACAGATTGCACACATCATTAGAGCCGCACAGCTGCATGTCCATAAGTTTCCATTACAGCACCGCTCTAATTTAACCATGTGCAAAGGCGTATGTGTGCTAAGACTGTCGAGTCTTACTGGTTGTGGTCTTCATTAGCTAGAGATGATCCTGTCTATCTGCTTTCCTCAGACCGCTGACGCCACACTCTTCCAAATAACTCACCCACGAGCAGACCGCCGTTGGAAGCTCCGTTAATGGCGATCCGGCTGGCTCTGGTGTATCCCTCCTGGATCAGGTACTCGGCAGCACACTGGAAGTCATCAAAACAGTTCTGCTTGTTTCCAAGAGTTCCAGCTGAAATAAAAAAATTGTACAGTTTAAAGCCGCACATGGTAGGGGAAACTTGGTAACACTTCAGTATAGGGAGCAGTTCAAACTATTAACTAGTTACTTGCATACTTAGCATGCATATTGCTTCCATATTGGCTGTTTATTAGTACTACAAAGCACATATTCTGCATGCCCATATTCTACATCCTTAAAGGAGAAGTTCATTTCCAGAACAAAATTTTACAGATAATATACTTACCCACTCACCCATGTCTTTCTTCAGTCGTAAAGAAATTATGTTTTTTGATGAAAACATTTCAGGATTTCTCTTCATATAATGGACTTCTATGGTGCCCCGAGTTTAAACTTCCAAAATGCTGTTTAAATGCAGCTTTAAAGGGCTCTAAACGATCCCAGCCAAGAAAGAAGGGTCTTATCGAGCAAAATGTTATTTTAAAAAAATACAATTGATATAGTTTTTAAACTGCTTTCTGCCTGAACTCTGTTTTTTCAGGTTCAAGACAGTTAGGGTATGTTGAAAAACTCCCATCTCGTTTTCTTCCTACATCACTGTTCTACCTCTGTAATGGGTGTTTTATCTTCTTTGCATGTTCACTTTGCAAACACAGGGTCGGTACTTCTGCAGCGATATAGGATGATTTTGAAATTATTTTTGAAGTTGAGGGAGAAAAATGGGAAATGGGAGTTTTACCTAACTGTTTTAAACAAATGCCCAGACTACTCATGCACATCGTGGAGAGAGACAAGATTAGCATTTGAGGTTAAAAAGCATATAAATTGTACTTTTTTTTTTTTTTTTTATTAACCATTTTGCTAGATAAGACCCTTCTTTCTTAGCTGTGGTCATTTACAGCGGCATTTGGAATCATTTGAAGCTGCATTTAACTGCATTTTGGAAGTTCACCAAAAAAGTCCACTATATGGAGGAAAATCCTGAAATGTTTTCCTCAAAAAACATAATTTCTTTAAAACTGAAGAAAGAAAGACATGAACATCTTGGATGACAAGGTAGTGAGTACATTATCTGTACATTTTTGTTCTGGAAGTGAACTTTTAAAAGGACAGTTCACCCAAAAATTTAAATAGTGTAATTCATTTCTCACCCTCATGTTGTTCCAAACCCGTAAGACCTTCATTCATTTTTGGAACACAGATTAAGATATTTTTGATGAAATCCGTGAGCTTTCTGACTCTCAGAGCGTAATTTTATGAAGCAATGAGAATACTTTTTGTGCGCAAAAAAACTAAAACAACGACTTAATTCAACAATTCTTCTCCTCTAATTCTTTCCTTTGCAAGCAAACAAGGTGCAGCACATGCGAGTTCTCCGTCAGCAGCACTATGCACATGCTTTGTCTATGTGCAAAGGAAAGTACTCTTGGTAAAGTAAAAAAAAAAGTTCTCTTAATAACAGAGGCAGAGGGTGACATGGGGGACAAGAATTGTTAAATAAAGTCATTATTTTAGGGTTTTTTTGCGCACAAAAGGCTTTTTCGAAGCTTCATAAAATTACGTTTGAACCACTGATGTAACAGAATATTTTGTTGATGTTCTTGGTACCTTTCTGGGCCTTAAACGTGTCAGCTGTCTATGTAGAGTCAGAAAACTCTTGAATTTCATCAAAAATATCTTATTTTGTGTCCTGAAGATGAACGAAGGTGTTTGTTTGGAACGACATGAGGGTGGGTAATTAATGACAGAATTTTTATTACTATCCCTTTAAGTCTACCCAATACTGAAACTTAAAAACTACCACACTAACTATTAATAAGCAGTAATTAGGAGATTATTTAGGCAAAAGTCATGTGTCAGAGAGAACTGAACCTATAAAGTGACCAAAAGCTCTAACACCGTGTCTACACCGAATGTGACAAAATGTCAGTTTCAAATCATTTAAACTTTGTGTCAGTACTCATAAATAGAACAGCACATCAGTTTACTATTGGAGATTTGTCATGTCGCATCCACTGTAAACAGAATCACTGATTATAACGGGTTCTATCCACCTCTTTTTTTCCCTTAAGAGCGGTTGCAGCCATTTGTAAATTTTATGGGTCTTGCTTCCGGTCTCATCCGCATTCAGGTATTTTTAGTTGTACAAAACAGCTTGTTTTGCTGTTTGATAATGCAAATGTTGTGTCTTACCATATTATTTTAATGTATTAGTAATTACAAGCCTCTTGCATCCACGGTATAATAATGTAGACACGGTATAATACTTACGTTGTCAAAATACGATTTTTCCAACAAAAAAAAATACCAGACTTGACCCATGTAAGGAGTAAATAAGTTATGTGGGAATATGTGAACAACATAGTTATTAAAATAATATTTCAAATGTTGCAGCAGCATACAGTACTTACTTTGTCTTACAAAATAGGAAAAGGTTTGCATTACAGTATTTAAATGTTGTTAAACTACATAAAACTCCGACGTAAAAAAAAATGTGTACAGTAAGATAATTTATTGGACTAAACAAGTCATGTTATATAACAACATTTATTAGCACATTTATCACATGATTTTAAAAGGTATATATGATGAGCCGTTTCTGTATCCATGGTCATAAGAAAACAACTGGGTGTTTAAACTTAAATATTTAAAATATTAGATTATATAACTGGCCACTTTTTTTCAGAAAGGTTTACATCATTTAAATCCTTTTGCAGTTGCAATTAATTTGCCAAATATGTAATTTTCCATTATTTATGAGACAACGCTTCCCCGTCAAACACAAAATTTTCCAGGTTTCCATGTTTTCACTGTTATTCATACAACAAAATATTCTGGAGACCATGAAATGCTGTGGCTGGCAACTTTTTTTCAAAAACATTGGCGGGGAAAGAGTTGTGGGTGTCCTGGTGTAAAAGGTTTTTTCAATAATAATAATTCATTCACAATGCACAAAAATTTGAAACAGGAAGACTGCAAGTACACTAATTATACAAGAATTACAAAACTTTATCTATTATTAGTATTATTATTAGATGAACACTGCAGAACACTGTATTCACTTTTTGGATGCACATCATGATTTTCAGTTTGTTAAAATATTTAGTAGTGTTAGTTTAATGTTAAAAACAGAAGGGATGAATATAGAGGGGTCATGAACCTAAATTAGATACCCGTTTAATAGTTTGCACATTTTGGTTTCGAACTGTCAGTTTCTAGTTCAGCCCTATACAGGAACTCTGCTTTTTAAACACATAATCCAGTGGGCAGTGTTTTTCAGACTAGTGACTCAAACAGATACTTCACTGGTATTAAGTTCACTTTCATGCAAAGTAGGCAGCGACCGCCTGTGAGTTTCAGACCAGTCGATCTTTGCCAGTTATCAAGTTGGAATAATGTAAAAAAAAAAAAAAAAAAAGGCAACTGACTAAATAGAGCTGTACTGAACTCAATTCTATTAATTAATTCCTTTATATTTCTTTCAGAAGGACATCTAAGCGTGAATGCAGTGAGGATACCTTTGTGCCAAGTTTGGCCATACTCTCCTCCTCCTCTAATGTTAGCCACAGCCAGGATCCCACCCAGGTGTCTTATAAAGAGCAGGTATGCAGTACTGCACATACAGACAGAGATATAATTGGTTATTTTAGGATATTAATCTTTCATATACTCACTTTTCCATCCCATTCCATTTGCATAGTCACACACAAACAGAGAGCTTTGTACTAACTTGTAATAAGGCTGAATTGAGTTCTCAAAGCCTCCATAACCATAAAGAAAGACTGGATGAGAGCTATCTTTTTCAATGCCACGTGCATGCACCAGGAACATTGGGATCTTTGTGCCATCTTTACTGGGGTAAAACACCTGTAATATAGAAATTATATACAAAAGTTTGGAATAATTACTAACTTTTAAAAAAAATTTTAAAGAAGTGTCTCACCATGACTGCATATATTTGACTCAAATTTCAGTGAAAACATTAAAATTACTACAATTTAAAAGAACTGTTTTCTATATGAATATACATTTAAAATGTAATTATATTTACTCCAGTCTTTAGTGTCACATGACCCTTCAATAATCATTCTAATATGCTGATTCGCTTGGGATTTTTATTAAGGTTCATATAATTATCAATGTTGAAAACTGCTTAATATTTTTGTGGCAATCATGAAACACTTTTTCAGGATTGTTTTTTGAAGGATCATGTGACACTGAAGACTGGAGAAATGGAGTAGTGTACATATTATATATTTGTGATATTGAGGCTTTCTGTGGCCTGTGATTCATGTGTTAATTCAGGACAGATTGCAGCCTGACCTGAGTTGTCTGGTAGTCACTCGGGTTGATGCCTTTTACTTCCACCTGACGGAAGACCGTGGGCTCTGGGTTGGGTTGGCTCAGGTCACAGTGGTAGATTATGCCTGAGCGATTAGATATGAAATATAATAACACTTTTCTTGCTCTGGAAATTTCTGTAATCCTCTTTTTACTGCAGTAAATGCACATACTGGGTTGTCCTCATACTTTAGACTATGTAGTGTATTTTGCCATAAATGTTTAGATTTTTTTAAGTGTGTTTACCTGGTGTAGTGAAAGAGGTGAACTTGTAGAAGAAGTCAGGGTGCTTTTTCTTGCAGCTGAGGCCGACTACGGTGCCCACATCTAGTGGGAGATCTCTGATCAGCTTTCCTGACTGCAGCTCATACAGCTGTAAGATGTCCTTCACATCATGCACATAATTCACCAGCAGATAGCGCTGGTTCACACATTCGACAAAGCCTGCAGACAAGATATAAACACCTCAGGCTGCAGTTCTCTTTGTTTTTATTGGAAATGAGTTAATGATAGTGTGGGTGAAGAGGAAGTGTGTATGTGTGTATGTGTGTGTGTGTGTGTGTGTGTGTGTGTGTGTGTGTGTGTGTGTGGAGGCTTGTGACAGTTTCACCCACAGATGTTGACTGCTGCTGAATACTAAGAAATTATGAGCTAACTCTGTTTCCAAAACGTTTAAACTGAAACATTCTACAAGGAAAACTGTAGGGGTAACCGAGGCTAGTTGTCTCTGTAAGAATGAGATAAAGGTCCAATTACACAAATGTGTGTTTTTCCTGGCAGTAGTTTGGTGTGTTTGTTTAAGCTATACATAAGATAGTTTTATGCGTTTTGGATTTTTATACTATTTATTAATTATAATTACTGATTAATGAACAGTATTTTTTTCCAGAGCAATAACAGTGATATGTTTTATTTAAGCTATTATCGTTGTTGTTTTGGGATTAAGACTTTAAGGTACGTGTCCAGGCCATTAAACTAACATTTTGCAATACCTGCCAATGGCCAGTGACTTGAGAAAATGTACCAGCCATAAATATCTATTTATTAGTATGTGAATTAATTTTTTTCATTAAAAAATAAATAAATAAAACAGGCAGTACAAACTGGGGAAACACATCTATTTGCAATTTTTATTATTATTAATGAATTAATATTATAATACATATTAAATATAAATAAATATAATACATTTTTAGTAGTAATATTAAATCAAATTATAAAACAAACAAATCAGTAAAGTATTTAATAAGAGGAAGAAGAATTGTAATTGTTATTGTTATTATATATTATTATTATTATTATTATTATTATTATTATTATTATTTATAACAACAGTACAATTACAATACTGACTTTTATGTTTTATTTTTTTTAAGTTTTGAGTTTTTATTTTGATGGAAAATCACACAGAAACTTCTCTTTTGTTGTGTTTAATGTTCTCTTACCAAGTACGTCTTTCTCGTGTTGGGGGATGAGGGTTTTCCAGTGTGTCTGCTCTGGTTTCTGCAGGTCTATGGTGATCAGGCGGTAACGAGGAGCATCTCGGTTGGTGCGTAAAGTGAAGACGGTGCCCTCGTTGGTGATGTATGTGTACTGCGCTTCAAATGTGTCAACCAGCTTCACCCATGGCAGCAAACCTTGAATAACATTATTCAATTAATATTTTTATTGAGCAAACTATGCATTACATTGATCAAAGTTGACAGTAAAAACTTTTACATTGTTCCAAAAGCATTTCTATTTCAAATAAATGAACTTTCTATTCACCATAAAATCCCCAATTTTTTTGTAGTGGCCTACACAACAATATTGTGCAGCATGATTTATGATTATTAATAATAATAATAAACAGTGTTGGGGAAAGTTACTTTTTAAAGTAATGCATTACAATATTGCGTTACTCCCTAAAAAGTAACTAATTACATGACTAATTAAGACTTACTTTTTATGGAAAGTAAGGCGTTACATTACTTTTTCAATAATTTTTAAATCTGGACTGGGCTTGCTTGTTTGTTTTAATATAAAAAGTTCTATTTTTGGCAAAGGTAAAAGCTCTTTCACACCAAAAGCCTCAGGCTGAAGGAAAAGTAAATTCATGTCTGTACAGTAGAACGCAAAAAAAGAAAGTTCAACGCTCCTCAGCAATAAAAAAAAAATGAAGCACAATATTATGTAATCTAAAGTAATTTTTGCTCATTAGTATGGTTGAATTGGAACATCGAAGGTCAGCAGCAAAGACATTGGTTAATAAAATTGGATTAAACACATAAAGGATATTTTTGTTATTTTACATTTAATTATTACAGGTTTGCGTCATATTCTGAGTTTGCATTTCTTGGTTTTTATACATTTTGAGGAATACTGAATGGTCTTTTGCGAGTAAGATGAATTCATGCATGTTAACATTTAGTCTAGAACTACTGTAACATCATGTTTACACAGCGCCTCTGTCTTACTCCTGATTTCTCTCAACATGAAGACAGGAGACTTGTCAGTCAATAAATGGGAAAACAAAGTAACTTATTTGAAAATGTGACTTTGATATTTTCTTGTAAATCTTGTAAATGTGCTACTTTACCAGTTACTCAGAAAACGTAATCTAATTATGTAACTCGCGTTACTTGTAATGCATTACCCCCAACATTGATAATAAGAAATGTTTCTTAAGTACCAAATCAGCATTTTAGAATGATTTCTGTAGGATCATGTGACAGAAGACTGGAGTAATGACTGCTGAAAATGACAGGAATAAATTACATTTTAAAATATATTAAACATTTTTTTTTAATTGAAATAATATTTTAGAAATGTACTACTATTTTTAATATTACTGTGCAAGCATATTGCGCAGGAAAGAGACTACTTTCAAAAACACTAACATTACAGATCTTGCATACATTTATATATAATATAATTCAGTGGTCCTTTTAGTTTCAGTCATCCTTTCATTAAAATGTCTTTTAATTAAGTGTTTTTTTCCCTAAACATTTCCTCATGCAGACTGACCTGTGATGCCATTGGACAGCTGCTGCAGGTCGCAATACCACAGGCGGTTCACTGGCTCACATCCCTCAGTGATAGAAAGCACTGCATACCTGCCATCATCAGAGACCTGGTGAGACGAGAAGAAAAAAAGGATTGCGTAAGGAAAAACTGAACCACACAAAAAGGAGAACAATTTGTTTTAGGGTAGGTAACTTTGTCAAATTCTTTATAAATATTTCAACACATTTGGTGAATCATAAAGCAAATTGCACCATTTTATCTTCCCAAAAAGTGGGTTATGTACAAATGTGGTGTTCTCTTACAGTAAGGCGACTGTGCCATTTTGGGTTGTCAGGAAATTCTGCCACCAGGATGTCTTCTGATTGGCTTGTGCCAATAACATGGTAGTAAAGCTTCTGGTTTAGGTTTGTTGTGGTCTCAGTGCCTAAAATGGACATAACACAAAATGTGTAGAGAGGTGGGTTGCCTATAACACACTGAAAGCAGACCAAATACACAGTACCTGTATAGCTAAAAAGTATTGTAGTTTACCATCAAATGCACATACCATCAGCTTTGCCGTCCTGTCGAGGGTAGCAGTTGTAGAAGATGCCTTTGGCGTCATGGGTCCAGGCCAAGCAGCTGAACTTCACCCTCTCCAGAACATCCGGCAGTTTGGTGAGGTCATCAGCCTTCAGGAAGTGTACAGTCACCCAATCAGAGCCTGCGCTGCTCAGGCCATACGCAAAATACTCACATTCTTCTGACAGGCGACCCACTGCACATCAACAAACATGAAAATGATCAACAAGCAATGATGAAATACAAATTTGCTAATTTAAGCACAATTGTCAACTTTAATAGCGCAACTGAAGCTCTAAATGGTGTTTCTAACAGGGCTCGAAATTGTGACCATTTTGGTCGCATATGCTCCCAAAATGTAATCTGCGCGACCTCAAATTATATTTGGGAGCATTTGTGCGAGTGTGAGTAATTGTTGTGGTGCGACTTACTTTCATTTCTTTACAAAACTTTGGCTAGCCTAACTACTGCACAGACAGTTGTGAGCTGATGCAGTGACAGGTTCACCGTTCTCTCCTTTGATTGTGGACAATTAGAAGGTCTCCACAATCTGCTTTTGAAGAAATATATTTCGCGCTACAGCGTACATTCTGTCAGATACAATTCTGCCGCCTCCGTCTCAATATACTGTACATCGCCGCATAAATTCACATCAGATGATAACTCAGCGGCAGAGTTCCACTCACGCAGGGGCATAATTTCCACTCGGGACACTTTTCAAAATCCCGTTGGTGTCCTCCCACTTTCAAATGGTTTTGTTAAAGTAATCTCTTGTATTGTAGAATGCACGCGGTATCGTTAAAACGAAACCAAAAGTAAAACTCGCACGCGCATTCAAAAGCAATTTTAATACCCCACGTTTAAAGAGCGACTGCCCAATGTGTGCAAATTAGGCTACATAACATATCTAGGCTGTTATTAGTATGTGGGCTATAATAAGCTGTATTGTGTCTAGAGCTCTGTATCAGAAAAATTCGGTCATTTGCACTTTGGATATTGAAAGAGTAGCCTACATCATGCCTGCATTTATTGTCTACACGACTAAGAAAGAAGTGTTGTTTATTTTTTGTTGTTTATACTGTAGATTGTTTAAAAATGCAGTGGTTGCCTCTAAATGGCTTTAACTCTTTATCTTTAACCTCTTTAAATGGCTGTAACTATAATAGAGAAAATAAACCTTGTTCATGTACTCATATTTTCATTCATTCTTGTCCCTTGCTTAAGGCGTAAAATAAATATATATAAAAAAGGCTTTCAGAATCAGCCCATTTGCTTGTAAAACATCTGCATTAAGAATTGACCATGAAGAATCAAGATCGGCGCATTACTAAAACGAAATTAGTTGCTCCTAAAATTTTTTTGGTGGTCCTAACTTTTTGAAGTTGGGAGCACCAATGCTACCAAGTAAAAAGGTTAATTTCGAGCCCTGTTCTAAATTAAGAAACTGTTACTGTGCAAAACAGAAAGCTGTTTAGTAGAGTGTGTGCGAAGAGTAAGAAAAACAGATAGTACAAGATCAAAGGAATGAAAGGCAAAAATGAGAAAAGATCCAACTGTAAAATACAGCAAAGGATTCTTGGCAGATGTGCTGTTGGGTTTACTGTAATAAAAGCTGTGGGTATTCTTCATAGACAACTATCTAAAGTTTATCCACATTAGATTTGCAGGTGATGATTAAAGGGGGGGGGGGGGGAAGTCTCCTACGTGAATGTGCAGTTGCTAATTAAATTGCTTCCACAAACACCAGTCATTTATGAATCTGCCTTTAAGCTGTGCAGATACGCATAACTCAAAAATTCCAGCTGTGTATTTTTACTGAAGGACACCCAGTCGCTCAGGGCTGCAGCTTATCTCCAAACCTGTTCAACAAAGACTTCAATAAACTATTATAACAACCACTCCAGGAAAAGACTGAGAAGGGAAAGTAGTCTGGTTTCCCATTTATGCAAATTTTCTGGTTTAAAAATATCTGCAGAGAAACTTACATAGAAACTACAAGAGATATGCAGTCAGCCTGTTTTTAATGCATTTTATTTATAGAAATACATATTCAATTAAATTAAAATATACACTGCTAATCAAAAGTTTTTGATCAGTAAGAATTGTAATGTTTTTAAAAAAGTCTCTTGTGCTCATCAAGGCTGCATTACTTTGATCAAAAATACAGAAAAACTGTAATATTGCAAAATGTTATTAATATACTTTCAAATATAATTTATTCCTGTGATGCAAAGCTGAATTTTCATTAGCTGTCTGTCCAGTCTTAAGTGTCACATGATTCTTCAGAAATTATTCTAATAAGCTGATTTATTATTAGAATGATCAATGTTGGAAACGGTTGTGCTGCCAAATATTTTTTAAAACCTGTGATTCTTTTTTTCAGGATTCTTTGAATAACAAGTTAAAAAGAACAGCATTTATTCAAAATGCTAATATTTTCTACCAATGTAAATATATGCTATCACTTTTTATTAATTTAACACATCCATGGTGAATAAAAGTATTAATTTCTTATAATCTCTTAAAAAATTACTGACCCCAAACTTTTGAACAGTAGTGTATATTGTTAGAAAGCTTTCTATTTTAAATAAATGCTATTCTTTTTAACCTTTTATTGATCAAAGAATCCTGAAAAAAAGGTTTCAAAAAATATTAAGACAACTGTTTTCAACACTGATAATAAATCAGCATATTAGGATGATTTCTGAAAGATCGTGTGACGCTGAAGACTGCAGTAATGATGCTGAAAATTTAGCTGTGTATCAAATAAATTACATTAAAAAAATATTTACATAGAAAACAGGTATTTTAAATTGAAATAATATTTCACAATATATTTTTTTCTGTATTTTTGATCAAATAAATGCAGCCTTGATGAGCATTAGAAACATCTTTAAAACTATTAAAAAACTGCAGTGTATGCTACATTCTTTAATTTAATTAGTATAATTGTGTTATCATGCACTAATTTATTGTCATTATTCTCCAAATTTATGTCTATATTTTGTGGTGGTTTAAATATCTTGTCTCTTTTTAAAGGGAACCCCAGGAATTAAGACTTGTATGGCTTACTCTAATGTAAATGATATCTCTTACTGAAATGTGACCCTGGACCACAAAACCAGTCTTATGTCGCTGGGGTATATTTGTAGCAATAGCCAAAAATACATTGTATGGGTCAAAATGATTGATTTTTCTTTTATGCCAAAAATCATTAGGAAATTAAGTAAAGATCATGTTTCATGAAGACTTTTTGTAAAATTCCTACTATAAATATATCAAAATGTAATTTTTGATTAGTAATATGCATTGTTAAGGACTTAATTTGGACAACTTTAAAGGTGATTTTCTCAGTAATTAGATTTTTTTGCACCCTCAGATACCAGATTTTCAAATAGATGTATCTCGACCAAATATTGTCCTATGCTAACAAACCATATATCAATAGAAAGCTTATTTATTGAGCTTTTATATGATGCATACATCTCAGTTTTGTAAAATTTAACCTTATGACTGGTTTTGTGGTCCAGGGTCACACATATGTTGAACTCATGAAAGATTTACGTTATTTAAAAAAAAAACTTCCTTGTTTTATGCAAATTATGGACTACGGGAGGTGTCATTATTTTGATGACAGCAAATGGTTGCACTCGAAAAACTACTGGTGGTACCTGTTGCTATTTTTACCACAAAACAACTCAGAAAATAAAATACTGATACGATAACCACAGCTACAAGAAGAGCTTACAGGTGGTGATGGATATAAGCATAGGCCATTGTTTTTTTCCCACAAGGAGTCTAAACGTGCCTGGATATCAAGTGAAATTCACGCTGAGAAACTCCTTCTGTGGCTGCGACGTCATAACAAGTGTCAGCATGTTTACATCCTGCCAGGATGGCATCTAGCGTTTCCTTTCTCCGCCATTTGTAAGCTCTTTCAGTAGCTAGAGTCTAGTAAAAGCCTCAGAGGCATCAGGGCTAAAGTAGAGAGAACAAGGACACGTGTCTTTAGGAAGTTTTAATCGTCCACAGGCATCTTTCCATTCTTTTCTCCTCTTCTTATTGCTAGGAAAGCAGTGAAGATTTACTTCTCTTGTTGCCCTTCGACTTAAAATTTCAACCAAAATCATCTTATCAGTGCAACCATTTCATGTCATCAAAATAATGACGACCCCCATAGTCCAAAATCTTGTAAATAACGTAAATCTTTCATGAGTTTTCTACTACAGACATCAATTATGCTATATTAAGCCATGGAGGTCTTAATAGCCAGTGTTCCCTTTAAACAGGACTGAAACCTGTCAGGACATGTAGGGAAAACGTAAAAGAAGAAGCCGGGAAAGAGTTAAAAGGAAAAACTAGAACGTTAGTGGTGCATTACAGGTGTGGTAAATGTATTATGAATCAACCAATTAATCAAACTCACTTTTAAGAGCCACAGTTCCATCCTCTGAGAGAGTGTTTGGGTCGAAAAACACAGATGCAGGACTGTTTAATGAGTCCTGCACATAGAGCACATCCTGGTTCTGCAGACCCTTGTTATGGAAATAGAAATATCTACAATAGAATGTTATTTAAGAATGTCAGTTATTTAAGTATATAATGGTATATGCTTTGAAAAAGGTGACAATTTTGTTGTGCTTTTTTTTTTTTTTTAATTAAGAATGTGGACAAAGTTTGGTGTTGTTTGTTGGTCTGATCTCTACCTCTTTCCTCTCTTGTAAGGACAGCTGTATTTGGGGTAGTTGTAGAGTTCGGTGAGGCGCTGGTGAAACTTCTCTTTGACTGCACACTGTTCCAGGAATGGCATGGTCAACTTATTCTGCTCTTCAACAAACATCTGCAGGGCGGGTAAGGGACACTGTTAAAATGGTCATTGTCATGCATACAGAGAACTTGTTTATATGTAAATTTTTCTACACATTTCTTTGTTCCAGTGATGTGGGCCATGGGTGGAGACCAGGAAACAAAACAGTGTGAGCCTAAAATTACAGCATAAATGGTGGTATGGGTTGTTTACCTTGTCCGATAAGAAAGAGAAAGTCGTTATAGTTCATGAAAGCTTGTAACTGTCTTGTCAGTCAGCAGGTGAAATGATGTCGGTGTGACATTGAAGTTGGAAAACTTTCTTTTGAAATCAGGAAATCATAATGACATTAATGTAGGTCTGAGATTGTGGAGAATTTGTATGTGATTTGCATTTCATTTGTATTTGGTTGTGAACAAAGAAAAATCTGATTGGCCACTGTGGGAATCTACCTTTCTGCTTATGTTAAGCTGTCTTATTTGTCTCAATATAGATGTTGCAATGATTTTGGACTCTATATTGACAACTGTTGGCCTGAATGCATAAAGTTGTATTATCTCTGTATTATAATACACATACCCACAATGGACATTCTTGAATTCAGTTTTAATTATTTTTTGTGTGTTGGTGGTGGTTTATGCTGGGAAGAGACTGACTGTGACAGTAGTAGTCAACTGCATGAGCTAGTCATGTGATTTCAACATAGCAGCACCCATAAGGAGGACATCTGCTTTATGTAGAATAAAAAAAAAATCCAAGACTGTATGTGAATGTCAATAGAATAATGACACTGATATTGAGTCTGAAAACATCTAATGCAAATACTGCAAATACTAAATCAGGACAGCGCATTTTTCTCAGGCACTATTTAATGTTACTTGAAGGATTAGTTCACCCTAAAGAATAAAAAAAAAATCCTGATCATTTACTCACTCCAAGATGTTCATGTATTTTTTTCCATATGGTAGACTTTAGTGCTGGCCAGTGGGTTGAAGTCCAAATTGACTATAATTTTTTTGAAAATTAAGATTGATACATCATCTCAAAGCTGAATAAATAAGCTTTTTATTGATGTGTGGTTTGTTAGGATAGAACAATATTTGGCTGAGATACCAATTTGATAATCTGGAATCTGAGGGTGCAAAAAATCTAAATATTGAGGAAAAAGTTGTCCAAATAAAGTTCTTAGCCATGCATATTACTCTTCAAAAATAAGTTTTGATATATTTACGGTAGGAAATCTACAAAATATCTTCATGAAACATGAACTGTAATTAATATCCTAATGATTTTTGACATAAAAGGAAAAATTATAATTTTGACCCATACAGTGTATTTTTTAGAACATATTTATTTTATTGTATACAACTTTTGTATTGGCATTGGGTGCACCTTAAAAGAGACAAAGTAGCTGATGAGTACAAAAGTCATTTTGTAATTTTCTTTGACGACTCCAAAGCCCCATACACTAACTGTTGCACTTTCCAAAAATGTGCACGTTTTTATAAATATGGATATTTTTATCAATGATAGATGGGAAAATGTTACCAGGAACAATGTTACAGGTACTTCACGTTTCAACTACAGTGAGCAAGAGCTGTTAAGAAAAAAAAATGTGTTCATAATAAGATAATAAATTCAAATATTATGGTAAGAGACACCAATTTGTAATATCAAGCTGCAAAACTAGCTGTTTTGTACAGTTAAAAATAGCTGGATGCGGATGAGACCGGAAGCCAGACCCATAAAATTTAAAAATGGCTGCCCCCACTCTTATGGGAAAAATAAAGTCGATGGCATGTCAATTATTCTGGTTTTAAATAGGATATTTAAATAATATGATTTATCTATTATTCATTTAAATAGGAATTCTTTAATTTCCCAGACAATAACAGATATTTTATTTTCAGCTGACAATCATGTGACTGACCAGGCAAATTTATTTTTACAGATGTCCCCAATGAGAAACAATAACCATCCGAGTAGGGTTTGTTTCTTATTTTATGTAATATCAGTCTTCATCCTGTTTCAAATTTATATACTTTTAACCACAAATGCTTGTCTTGCACTACCTCATGCGTCTTCATGCATTACTTAATCAAAAAGTTCAAAAAGGTAGGGTAGGGTGAAAACTGTAATTTTCTCCATCAACTTCAATATCGCTCGACATAATTGTTTTACTGTTTTTCCTTTTTTTTTTGGTAAAGGGTGTTTTACTTTCTTTGCACGTTCGCTTTGTAAACACCGGGTCAGTACTTCGGCCTACGTCATGCATGATGCATGATGTGACCGTGTAATGCATTAAGTCGAGGTAGTGCAAAACAAACATTTGTGGTTAAAAAGTATATAAATTTTCATTAAAAAATGGCCAACCTTTTTGCTAGATAAGACCCTCATTCCTCGCCTGGGATCACGTAGAGCCCTTTGAAGCTGCATTGAAACTGTAATTTGGATTTCAACCCGTTTGCCACCACTAAAGTCTACCATATGGAAAAAAATACTGGAATTTTCCTCAGAAACCTTAATGAACAATGAGACATAAGACATGAACATCTTGGATGACATATGAGTGAGTCAGTTATTAGAATTTTTTATTCTGGAAATGAATTTAAGTAACATTAAAGAGAGAGTGAGAAAAATGTGCTGTCCTGATTCAGTATTTGCGGTCAGATGAGACATTTTCAGACTTAATGTCAGTGCGATTATTCTATCATTAATTGTGTCAACAAATTGTGTGAAATAAATGAGCTTTTTTAAAACATTTTTTAAAGTTGCCTAGTAAGAAGTGCTTTTCCAACATTGTGAGGGTAACCCAAGTTTAAATAACCTCTGGTTATTTCCCGAAAACCAGTCCTCCCTCTTCTTCCCATCATTTCCTGTCACTCCTCCGCTATCCTGTCCCGTTAATGATGAAAGGCCCACAATGATAAAAAAAAAAAAAAAAGGTTAATCGTGATATAAAAGGTGGTCACGTGTGTGGGTCACCTTAGTCTCCTCACAGTCAGGATCCTCCAGCCAGTGGTATGGATCTGAGACCTTTACTCCGTGATAATTATCCACCTTTGAAACAAAACACCAAAGTTAAGAACAGCAGGCATGTCTGCACTGAGAAAAAATAGAAACAAGACACATTCGGTTTCCAGGTAGTTACGTATATATGAAACCAGGCCTTGAGGCAAACCCGCGCCACAAAGAAACTAATGCAATCGGTTACCATGTGCAACTTCTGACCACTAGATCTAGAACATAGACACCCCTAAACCCATTCTTATGACACATGGCAAAAAGCTCACTCATGTGTTCCAGTCAGTCCAGTATTTGTTTATGCTTTTCCTCTTAAAGAAAGAGGAAAAGTAAGCGAATGAATGAAAGACTACGTGCAAAACCCCAAGTGAAAGTACCACTAACCTTACTGTCATCTCTCCGTGGTTCAGGGTATTTGAAAGCCATGCTGGGTGTGTTTTGATAGGGTTTTTTTTGTAATTCTGTGTATAATTGTGTGTTTGTCCGTGTGCTTCACGCCCGGGTGAGTCAGCTCTGAAAAGTGAAAGTGAAATCAAACACGGCTGGCTCTCTGTTTCTCTCTCTCTCTCTGTTTCTCTCTCTCTCTCCTGATTACACCACCAGGCAGCTCTTCAGGCAGGAAATGAGTTCACACTGGATTGGTCAACTCAAAGTGGGTGGAGTTAGAATCTCGCACAGTTCACTACAGTTTGTGTTGTGCTGTGTGTGTCCTAAAATGTGTATTTTAGTTGGAATTTCAACATTATTTCTCTGTGTTCTTAAAGGGGCACTCATTACTTATTAAAATAAGTTTTTTACACCAAGACATTTATAATAATAAAAAAATTAAAAGTAAAAAATAAGAGAAATACCTAAAATAAGATGATTTAAAAATAAAAAATAAAAAAATAATAATAAAAGTCTTTTAAAACCCCATGGAGGCAGCAGATGTTTGACTATTTTGGGATTATCAGCATCTGCCAAAATTATGCCTGCTTTTCCAAACTGTGTTCCAATATAATTTGCAATGGGTAATGCACATTTTGTGTGTTCAAATATTTTTAAGTGAATTTTGAGCAAATGTTTCAGGAATTGAATTGTCAAATATCTTTAATTTTATTTATTTATTTATTACATTTTAAATAAACATTGTGCTAAATAGTGGTTCATTTTAATTTGAGCATTTATGTTTTTAAAACTTTTTAAATATTTTCAGTAAATGTTCTGATATTCTGTAAATGTTTCATTCAAACATTTAGGTTTTCCCATCATATATGTATTAAATGTCTCAAAATCGGCAGCCAACTATGATCTTTTAGTATTATTTATATGCTTAATATTTATTACTATATATAGCATTTATTTTTATATTTTTAGTTTTCATTTTAATTTCAGTTTGTTTCATTTAGTAATTTTATCATGTGCTTTTTCTTTTTTTATTATTATTTTAGCTTTATTTTTATTTTTAGTTTGATTTTAGTACTTCAACCTATTTGTTAATTGCCAGAGCAATGTTTACGTTTTTTTCTCTAATATTTAATATTAATATTTTAAAATTATAATCATTATTATATTTTAATAGTTTTAGTTAAACTGTGTCAGTTCCAATATCTACAGAGATCATTTGCAATGAGTAATGCACATTTTTGAGTGAATTTATAGCAAATATTGCAGGAATTTATTTGGAAAATATCTTTAATGTTATTTTAAGTTTTTTTTTTTTTGTTATTTTAAGTAAATGTTCAAATTTTCTGTATTTTTTTTATTCAAGCACATTATTTATTTATTATAATGTATTAATTGTTGTCTCAAAATTGGTAGCCAACTATGATATTGTAGTATTATTTATATGCTCTTTTAATATGTATGCTTATATATAGCATTTATTTTTATATTTTTAGTTTTCATTTTAATTTCAGTTTAAGCTTTTTTTAGTATTTCTATTATGTGTTCTCTTTTTTATTATTTTTAGCTTTATTTATTGATTTATTTTTAGTGGTAGTAATTTTAATACTGCAACTTATTTGTTAATTGCCAAAGCTAATTTTTTCTAATATTTAATATTGATATTTTTATATTATTATATTTTATTCTTATATTTTTATTAGTTTTAGTTATACTGTGTCAGTTCCAATATTTATAGAGATCATTTGCAATGAGTAATGCACATTTTGTGCTTTCAAATATTTGAGTGAATTTTAAATCTTTCAGGAATTTATTTGTCAAATATCTTATTTAATTAAACTGTATTTTATTTTATTTTCAATAAACATTGTGCTAAATAGTGATTCATTTTAATTTGAGCATTTAAGTTTTTAAAACTTCTTAAATATCTGACCAAAAAAATATAGATTTTAAATGTTGTGAGTAAATATTTTAAGTAGATTTCATATCATTTATATATTATAATGTATTAAATGTTGTCTCAAAATCTGCAGAAAACTGTGATATTGTAGTATTATTCATATGCTGCTATATTTATTACTATATACAGCATTTAATGACAAATTATATTTTCAGTTTCAGTTTACTTTTTTTAATTATTTTTAGCTTTTTTTTTTATTTTAGTTGTAGTCATTTTAGTACTTCAACTTATTTGTTAATTGCAAAGTTTAAGTTAAGTTTTAAGTTTTTACTATTTATATAATATTTTATTTCAGCTTAATTTCAATTAACAAAAACTTTTTTGTAGTTGTTTTAGTTAACACTTTTCTTCTTCTTTTTTCTCAATGATGCCATAGAAGAACCTTCATTTTTTAAAAGTCAACAACAGCAACAGCACTGGATCACAATACTAGGAACTTTATCGGAGACTTTTGTTTGTGGAGTAAATTAATCGTGGCTGACTGCCAATGGTGCATGTTCAGAATGGCGTGCGGCATAGACAAAGCATTACTGATCGCACCTTTAAAGTACAGTGGAAAAGCAATGAATTCGTGATCTTTACCCATTGTGTAGTGGTCTTACCGACTGAACAAAACAAAAGGATATTTTAAGTCGGGAAATAAGCATAGAAATGTTGGTCTCCGGCTTTGTACGTTTAATGACACAAGGGATTGTGAAGATAATCTATTACTTTTACTTGTTCAAAAGCAGTCATTTGTACATCATTATCTTACCATTTTAACGTGCACAAAAACCTCACACCCCGCCTATTCTGAGCATTTGTCCGCAGATCTTTGTTGACACGCATTTGTAGCAGAGTTTCCCGGCAGTAATACAGGTTTAGCTCAGTCAAAACATGCATATGCTGACAGACGGCCTGTCTCGTCGCAAAATAGAGTGTGGAAAGCGCGAGAAAGAAAAGGGATGAAAGAAAGAAAGAGAAAATGTTTTGTCCGGCATTTAATTACAAGGCAAGTGATGTTTGTCAGCAGGTGTGTAAAAGGTATCCTACACTTTGTGCGTGTTTATGTGGACTCAAGTCGCTCTTTACATGCCTGTGGTGTGATAGCTGTCACTGGGCTCCATTTATATCCCTCTATGACAAGACCTTTAATGACACACACAAGCCCTCAGATAATCACATACCCCCGAGGTGATTCCGGTGTGCTTTTTAAAAGCTTGTTTTGACATAATTTACTATCTTGAAACTGTCGTTCTCCTTTAGCCATTGAATAAACATTCTCCTGAGATTGTTTTAGGACTTGGAATTTGAATAGTGTATTTAAGAGAGTTATATCTGTAAAGATGTAACAACATGAAAAAACTTTTCGTTACAGTTGTTCCAATGTCCGACAAGCCATGGCGCTCTCACGCAGTGAAAAATAACATTACATCGTGGAGCACAGAAGAAACCGACAACGTGCCGGCAGACAGGACAGAGCAGGTTACTTTAGGTATGAAACAAAGCCTCAGCTTTAATTTTTTTTTCAAACATTTTTTAAGAAATTTAAAACTAGATAGCCTACCATTGTGGCTCTTGGTTCAAGTGGGACGTGAACCGATGGTCAGATCGCCTGTCAATCAAACTCCCTGCGAAGGGTCAATTAAAGTACACCTCCAGAATAAGATTTTCCTGATAATTTACTGATCCCCATGTCATCCAAGATGCAATTATCTTTCTTTCTTTCGTTGAAAAGAAATTACCTTTTTTTAGGAAAACATTCCAGGATTTTTATCCATATAGACCTTTTTCCTGAGTAAACGACGAGCGCCGTCATTACGTATTCTAACGTCAGATTGAATGCTTTTTTGTTCCGGTCTCCATAGGAACCCATTCAAAATAGTCCATCTGTTTTTAATGTAGCTAACGTCTGCAGCTTTGTGCCATCTACACACTTATTAAAGTGAGGCACTGACAAATGACGGTCATTGCGACATTGCAAAGTGATGGCGCTATGGAGCCATGTGCTGTTTAAAAGCATTTTAATAGGTTTAATAGGTTTAACATTAGATTATTAGCTCGGAATATAATTTAATTAATTAATTTAATTAACTATTTTAACTAGAAACAATGGAGACCGGAAATGCAAAGCATTCTTTCAGTTAGGACTTACTTCTGCGTTCAGGAAAAACATTTATAGGGTTTTCATGGATGTCACGTTCTGGTCAGTTAACCGGATGTGCGGCCATTTCGGCGATACTCATATGCAAACAGCAGCGGATTGTGCATTGCAATGTACTACCCAAGACATTGTTCTACTAATTTGTTGTTCTACTAATTCTACTAATGTCTAAACCATAAAAAAAATTGAGGAAGCTGCTAAATCATATAGAGAAGGACATAAGCAAGAAAGGGTGTATATTTCGACAAGCTAAAGTTAATACAGGGCTCAACTCTAGGCAGCAATAGTGTTTCCTCGGTTAGCTGCGTGCTATGTTTAATATTGGCCTCTGTTAACGACCTTTTACAGACTAAATACAAAAATAACGTAATATTTCCACACAAATTAAATTTTGGAACATAAATGCATAGGTCAGTCCATGTCGTTGAGCCCTGATACACTCTCAAAAATAAAGGTGCTTCACAATGCCATAGAAGAACCTTTCTTGTCTAAATGGTTCCATAAAGAACCTTAAAAAATTGAAGAACCTTTCTGTTTCACAAAAGGTTCTTTGTGGCAAAAGAAGGTTCTTCAGATTATAAAAGGTAAGAAAGAGATGGTTCTTTAAAGAACATTTGACTAAATGGTTCTTTGTGGAACCAAAAATGGTTCTTCTAATCTATGGCATTGCTTGAAGAACCTTTTAAAGCACTTTTATTTTTAAGAGTGTAGGTGATAAATATTTGTACGATCTGCCTCCTTTGTCGCGGATTGATGACCCAACAGTTCTTTCTTCGATTTCTTATCCCGACATAGTAAATTACTTTAGTTTTTTTGCCAAGCCCATATCTGAGTTTTATGTGGTTCAATGGCATGGTTTACATTCAGTGCCGCTGCAATGGCCAACTTCCGGATTGATGATGTAACGTGAAAACCCTCTATTAGTGGATGTCTGTGGTGAACAATGCTTTGAAGGTCCAAATTGCATTTTTAATGCAGCTTTAAAGGGCACTACACGATTCCAGCCAAAGAATTTGAGTTGCATCTAGCGGAATGTTTGGTTGTTTTCTTAAAAAAAAAATTATATACTTTTTAACCACAAAAGCCTTTTTGGTTCGAAAAGGTATCGTAGGGCAAAAAACTCCATCTCATTTTCAACTTCAAAATCATCCAACATCGTTGTTTTATCATTTTGTTTGTTTATTAATTTTTTTTGTAAAGGACATTTGACTTTCTTTGCACGTTCACTTTGTTAACACTGAGTTGGTACTTCTGTCTACATCACGTGTGTAGTCGAGCTAGAGCAAAACGAGCATTTGTAGTTAAAAGGTATATAAATGTTATTTTATTTCTTTTTTTAGAAAATTACTAATCGTTTCGCTAGATAATATCCTTATTCCTCAGCTGGGATCGTGTAGAGCAATTTGTAGCTGCACTGAAACTGCAATTTGGACCTTCAAGTCCACTGTATGGAGAAAAATCCTAGAATGGTTTTCTCAACAAAAAAAAAATTCTTTGTGACTGAAGAAAGACATGAACATCTTGGATGACATGGAGGTGAGTAAATTAATCAATAAATCAATCTGGAAGTGAACTACTTTAAACTCAGTCGACAACATTTGTGGTATATGTTGATTGGCATAGATAGCTATTTTTTCTGGTCTGTCCTTTTTATTTAAAAAAAGCAAAAATCTGGGTTACAGTGACCACTTACAATAGAAGTGAATGGGGTTTAAAAAAAATCACTGTTTCAATAGTAGATTAACAACAGACATGTTAATAAAAGTTAAATGTGGAAAAAAATGCTTACAACTCTTTCTGTGTTAAGTTATACTATAGCATTGAGTAGAAATGACTAAAACATCTTTAAAGTGAAAATAATACTCAAGTTTTAACAGAAAAGTAATTTAAGAAGTATTGTTAGCTTAATATTTATGCTTTTAAATCCTTTAATAATTGGCCCAATAACTTTTATTTTAAGTTTTAAGAATCACTCTGATTTTTCAGTTTTTGAAAAAACAAAAAACAAAACAAAAAAACAAGGATTTTTTGGTAGTAATCAATATTATACCTCAAATTCTGTCAGCTGAACTTGTTTTGAACCCTAAATTATTCCATTAAATGGTTAACTGTCTTTTTGCCAACCTGTTGCAAAACATGCTGAAGACAAACAATAAGACAAGCTGTAACCAATCTTGAGGCCGAAAATCATATGTAAGCTGCGGGTCAAAGTGTCAGAGACAAAGAAGCAAATGCTGTGTTTACGAAGGAATGTGATTCAAGGGGGAATCCCATGCTACCCATAGCTGCACTGATGGGAAGCTCAATTTTGAGATGAGTGGGTGCAGCAGGGACTGATTTTGTCACTTCAGTATGGGAAGAATCTGAAGACATCAGACAGGGAGTGAGTTTTAAAACACGAACGTGTATCATGAACTCTGTTGCTTTCCAAACATCTCTGGGGTTGAAACCAATCCTGGAGAGTCCCACAGTGAGTAACCTATGGTAGATCAATGGTTCGCGTGTCAACCTGTGCACGCTCTTAAATTACTTGTCTGGAACTCATCAACAGCTAAAAACAGGAATTGCACAATATACTCATATTTCTCATACACAGACAAGCTAGTAATATTCTTCCTTGCGTGACCACTGCAACATGTTAATTTTACAGATCATAAACCTGAACTAGACTGTTTAGTAAGTCTTTATGGGAAAAGGGCAGACATTTGGGGAACATGAGGAGATTATTAGCCTAACTGTAGAATGTAACATGCTGCATTGATACAAAATTTGTTTAATCTGTATTTACAGGCCTGGCTTTGACTGGGGCCAGATTATGAACCAGACCAGTGGGACCAAGGAGGACCCTTGACACATACGGTACAAGTTAACTACTGATGGCCCTTGATGCTTTTGTCGATTTTGTAGTGCTGTTGCATGCTAAGGTTATTTATCTAAAATATTTTTTAAAGGAAAAGTTCACTCAATAATTACTCACCCTCATGTTGTTCCAAACCTGTAAAACCTTTGTTCATCTTTAGAACACAAAGTAAGATATTTTTGATGAAATCCAAGAGCTTTCTGGCCCTGCATAAACGGCATTGACACGTTCAAGGCGCAGAAAGGTAGTAAGGACACAGTTCAAATAGTCCATGTGACATCAGTGGTTCAACCGTAATTTTATGAAGCAACAAGAATACTTTTTGTGAGCAAAACAAATAAAAATAAGGATTTTATTTAACAGTTGTTTCTCTTTCATGTCAGTCTCCCATGCTACTGTCATGAACGCATGTCGAAGACTGACACAGAAGAGAGGAGATTGTTGAAAGAAGTCGTTAGTTTTGCTATCTTTGCACACAAAAAGTATTCTCATAGCTTTATCAACTTAAGCTTGAAGCGCTGATGTTACATATTTTAACAATTTCCTTACTACCTTTCTGAACCTTAAACGTGCTGTTCATGTCTTTAAAGTATCTAAAGATGAACAAAGGTCTTATGGGTTAGGAACAACATGAGGGTGAGTAGTTATTGACAGAATTTTTTTTTTTGGGGGGGGGGGGGGGGTGAACTATCCCTTTAAGACTGTTTGACCTAGCATGTTGCTAGTGTTTTTAAACTTACAATATAACATAAGTAGTGGATTTTATGTATTGTGATGCTCATCCAAGTAAAACAGATCATAGAAAAAAAAATGTAGTCTGGTACTTCATTCTTTTTAATTCAAAAGCTGGTATGCATATAAAATTGTTGGAGAAATCCAGCATACATCACCAGAAAAAAAGTTAGTCATTTTACTGTAAGATGTACTGTAAAAAATAAGGTCAAAATTTAAATACATTTTTAAAATGCATGCATTGTTCACAATAAGATTAAATACATGCATTTTAAAAAAAGATTTGTGATTTGTGAATAGAGTATATTTTACAGGTGAAATCAAAATTTTACATAGACCTTGTAGAATCTGCAAAATGTTAATTATTTTACCAAAATAAGAAGGATCATACAGAATGCATGTTATTTATTATTTAGTCACATAAAATGTTTTTTCATATAGTCTACAAGAGAAAATAATAGTTGAATTTATAAAAAGTTCAAAAATGTACATACACTTGATTCTTAATACTGTGCTGTTACCTGAATGATCCACAGCTGTGTTTTTTTATTGATTCATGAGTCCCTTGTTTGTCCTGAACAAAACTGCCTGCTGTTCTTCAGAAAAATCCTTCAGGTCCCACAAATTCTTCGGTTTTTCAGCATTGTTGTGCATTTGAACCCTTTCCAACAATAGCTGCGTTTCCATTACGCTTTAAATTGCGCAAATTGAAATTGCGAATTGAAAAAAAAGTTTTTACGCTTGCATGAGGTGGTTTTTCAGGCAATTCGAAAAAGGAATATTTCGCAAAACAGCAATGGAAACATTTTTTCTTTCCGCATTTACAGGTTACATTCGATTAAATGTAGCCCAAATCCCACAAAAATCTGTTGCCAAGACTTATCGCGAGAGGAAAAAATTACGTTTCAGTCACATAACATCGGTTAATGGAAACACCGTCATTTCGCAATACTTTCTAATCGACATTTATTAATTATCGCCAAAGTTTTGTGCAAATCTGTAATGGAAACAGGCATAATGACTGTATGATTTTAAGATCCATCTTTTCACACTGAGGACAACTGAGGGACTCATATGTAACTATTACAGAAGGATCAAATGCTAACTGATGCTCCAGAAGGAAACACGATGCATTAGGGGGTGAAAACTTTTTGAATTTGAAGATCAGGGTAAATTTAACTTATTTTGTCTTCTGGGGATCATGTAAGTATCTTCTGTAGCTTCTGAAGGGCAGTACTAAATAAAAAAAAATGATAAGTAAAATAATAAAAATATACACATCCTCATTCTGTTCAAAAGTTTACACCCCCGGCTCTTAATGCATCGTGTTTCCTTCTGAAGCATCATTGAGCATTTGATCCTTCTGTGATGGTTGCAAACGAGTCCCATTTTTGGAAAGGATTCAAATACACAAAAATGTTGAAAAACCAAATAATTTGTGGGACCTTAGGGGTTTTTCTGAAAATCTGTAAGTAAACATCTTTAATGTGAAAGTTCCTATTCAGGTCAGTACTAAATAAAAAATAACATGCATTTTGTATGATCCCTCTTATTTTTCTAAAATACTTAACATTTAGCAGATTCTGCAAGGTGCATGTATGTAAACACTTGACCTCAACTGTATTTAAGTATAGTTCTTTTTATTACACAGCTGAAAATTGAACAGTTGCAGATTGTTTGAGTGAAGACTTCCTGTATTTGCAGTGTTTAGTATTGACAGAGATATTTTGCATACATTTCCTCCTATGTGTCAGTCTGGACAGTTTCTCTCAGCTGATGTTGCTGTGAGCCAAAACAACTCTGTGGTTTCCCCTTTACGGCCCTCATTCTTTCTGGGCAGCCCAGGAAGTATTGTGTCACCCCAAACACCATTCCTCACTAACAGACATACATCTGGTCGACACTTTGAAGTTTACAAACACGATGAAACATTTCCAGTAAAAAAAAAAAAAAAAAAGCACATAGAATCGATGTGAATGTGAATCGACAAATATGAAACACAGCTCACGCAGAGGTCAAACCAAACAGCTTTTTTTTTGGTCAACAAATCAAACTCACGTGACCAGCTTGAACAACCTGTGAAATCTGTGTGGGGAAATCTTTTGCCCTCATACAAAATTCCAGTTTCCATTGGCTTCCTACTGAAGTAATTATCTATTAAACATAAAAGAAGACCTTTTGAAGAATGTCAGTAACCAAACAGTTTCCTGTTCTAAACGACTTACTAAAATTGCAAATCAATGAGGACCATCGACTGTTTGGTTACCCACATTCTTCAAAGTATCTTCTTTCGTGTTCAGCAGAAAAAGAAAGAATACAAGTTGAGGGTGACCAAATGATGATAGAATGATCTTTTTTGAGTGAACTGTCCTTTTAAGAGGCCTTTCTTCTCAGAAGTGTTTGCGTCAGGAGCGTATCTGTTATCTTATATGTCGCCTCCACGGGCAGGGGCAACACAATTAGCTCTACCTTTCACCTAACAGGAAGTGAAGTCATCTATCACTTTAAGAAACAGTGGAAAGCACATGTCATGCATGATAATGACTCAGACCAGTCACCTGTTCTACATTAGTTCACCACTCCCACATAATAATAAATCTCTCTGTCAATCTGCACACCTACAGTCAAACAACTCAGCACTTTCAGTATGTTTAGGCAATTAGTCAGGAAAGTTATCATGAAAGATAACAAAAATCGCTGGTTGTCTCATGTTCTTTGTCTGGCGCTCTAAATTCTGTTCTCACACTTTTCGACAGCCTTGCTACCTTTGTAGATAAAAAAAGTGGGTGAGTTTGTTTAAGTGTGAAATCTGTTAAAGGCTTTACACAATAAACCACCAAAACATTCAGGGGATGTGCTGCGACGGCAAACAACGGCGCAATGTTTGTTGTTGTTGAACCTTGCAACCGCTAAGATGGGCTAATTCATTGAGTCAGAAAAAAAAAGAAAAATAGGTTTTGACTTCAGACATTTAATCCTCCTAATCTCAGTGACTGGAAAAGGCGTCCGGTTGGAGATGGCGTATTGGGAATAGGGGAAGAGCATCTTATCTCGGCAGTTTCTCATCTGCTAATTGTGAGTTATTAGGGCAGATAAGGAAGAGAGAGTAAAGGATTGGCCTCATTGTGAACAAAGCCGAATTCTGTCGCGGCCTTGAAGCTATTCAATTCAATTTCACGTACAAATCTAAACTTTCGTTTCTATAAAAAGTGGTTTGAAGATCTCATTCATGAAATTTAGTATGACAGATACATTTTGGGAAACTGGTTGGTTTATTTTAAATCTCAGAGGAAGTAAGGAAACCAAAAGTAATGTCCTTATTAAATATTATTCATAAATTTATTCATTTATTTTGATCATTTAATTTAAATATTTGTATTTTTTTTAAATACATTTTATTTTATTTTATTTTATTTTATTTTATTGTATTTATTTAAATAAATAAATTATTATTTTAATGCATATGTTTATTTTAATGTGTATATTTTTGGTGTTTATTTTGTTATATTTCATCTTTTTATGAAAATTAGAATTAGAGTGGAATTGAATGGGGATAGAATAGGACAGATTTAGAGAGTCATTTATTCGTCATTTTATT